>NW_016157127.1:104210-123712 GCF_001687245.7 Rhagoletis zephyria | reverse complement strand
ATTTACGCAAGTTTTCGTTATATTTACGCAGATTTTATTTTCAGTGTACGTACCTTCATTTAATTTTTTTCAAACTTTCTGGAATTAAAGTACAAAAAAAAACTAAGAAGGTTTTGTTCCAGGATGTTTCGATTCGTAGGCCTTTGTAGTGTGGCTGGTGCCTGAAATTCGAAAAAAGGCAATTCTTTAAACTACCACTGAGGTCGCACTACTCATTCCATACCTTTGAAGTGGATATCAGTAGAAGGGTCTTAAAACAAGCTATCTAACGCTAGCTTTTGTGTTTATAAAATATAAATATGTCATAACGTTATCGCCTGAAAACTAAAAATCGGGCTGCTGAAAATAAAGATTTCGGGCATTTTCTCAAAAACTGGTCAGTCGATTTTATACTAGGTTTCCACAGGTTNGGCTGCTGAAAATAAAGATTTCGGGCATTTTCTCAAAAACTGGTCAGTCGATTTTATACTAGGTTTCCACAGGTTTAGCCCAAAATCTTAGCTTTCATCTGGTGTATAGCTTATATCTGGGAAAACTCTTGTTGTTGAGATATTACGATTCAAATTGAAAAAATGTTGCTCCAAAAAGGGTCAAATGGTTAAAAATTAACATATCCGTCTAATTTGATTACTTTAAGATATAAAAATAACATACCCAGTTCCCCGAAAAAAGTGGCCATTTTCCGATTGCCACTTAAATCGAAATTCCCTGCAAATCGGGGAATTTTCCGCGAGTTGACAAGTTGAAGGATGCAGCTGTGCTAATCACTTAGTGCGTGTCTTGGAAACCACAATTTGTGTGTATTTTAAAGTTTTTTCCAGTCACATCCCAAAATTGTAATATTTTTCACCATTTTAATTGTAGTTATGTACACAGTATTTAACTATGCTACATTGGTTTATCACCCGCACTTAACCTACCTGGGAAAACGCATACAATATTACTTATACTTGTACGTAAATATGTATGTATGAATGCATTTAGTTCACCCAATGTGCCGCTACTACTTACATAAAATGTATAAATTGCCACTGAGCAAAACTACTTGAGAAAAAATCATTAGCTTAATAGCACGAGTGCAACACCGTACACGTGATAGAAGTAAAACTTCTTAAAAAAGCACAGATGTGCGCCACACCAGGTAGAAATCTTAACAACAATTAAACTACGAGGCAATCAGACGAATACAGTTGCTTATTGTATCCAAAGTTGGTACCAAGTTCATACGTTTTTATCATTTCTAATATTTTTTATTTTTTCGAATACAAAGGATATAATCATTCTTTTTCGCTTTATTCCGTATTCGAAAAATTATATGTTTCAATGGATACATCGATTTGAATACATAATTTAGATTTAAATACAATTTTTTTAGAGAAAAATAAAACATTTAGATTATTGTTTGTATTTTGGTCGGTTATAAATTTGCTGCACCAAAATAATTGATATAAAATAAAACACCACAAAAAAGATTCAAAGAGGTGTTTTATTTTGTATATAATTACGCATAAAAATCCTGCTGCTATGTTTCTTTGTAGGTAAGTGAGCGCAATATTAAAAGCAGCAAGTCTTATCCATCTATGTATGTATGTATATCGTAAAGCTCGAGAACGGCTGAACTGATTTTTTTGAAATTTCGGACACCTGCTGCAGACGTTCAAAGGATCAGGAAAGGAGGAAGGTTATCAGCTAACAAAAATCTCAATACATAAAAGGGGCGTGGAACCTCCCATACAAACCAAATTTTTCTTACTCCATATCTCTGGAAATGTTCATGGTAGAGTTCTGGAACTTGGTATGGAGATATATGAAATCCATCGCATACTCTTGGAGAAAAATTGCACATATGGGAAAAGGGGGCGTGGCATCTCCCTTTCAAACCGAATTTTTAAAAGTGAATATCTCTGGAAGTATTTATGATAGAGTATTGGAACTTGGTATAGAAATATATGAAATCCATCGCATACTGTTGGAGTAAAATTTTGATCTATTGGAAAGGAGGGGCATGGCACCTCCCATACAAACCGAATTTTTCACACAGTCGCAGAGAAATGCTTGGTACAATTTTTATGGTTAAATTACTGACAGGCTCAATTTCAAGTCCGCTTCTTCTGGCTGAAGTTATCCTTAATGTTCCCTTCCGTGTATCAAGACACTTTTATATGTATAAAGTTAGCGAAACAACATCAAGAAAAAAATGTCGCATATACCCATGAATTTGCCGTTTTACGCCGTTAATGAGTTGTGGAAAAATAATTTTGCCGCTCTGGTATTTTTTTAGATATAAGGTGTTTTGCTAACTTTATATAAAGTTAGCGAAGCACCCTCCAAACTCAAAGACAAACGACTAGGCTTTATGTAAAAATTTGCCGTTTTTTTGCCGTTCTAAGATGAGCTAGTTTACTTATGAACACAAAAATTTGTTGCAATTTTATTTTTTTTTCAATGTTCAATGATTTTTAGTAGAAAAGGATCATAATATAATAGAAAAGCAAACCCGGTTTCTTTATGTACCACTTTGAAATTTAAACAAACAATAACCACCATGGTTAAAATTCAAAAAATTAAACAATTAAACCACAAAATCAAAAACAGTTTTAATGCACAAAATAATTCAAATGGCAAATTAAGCAACAAAAAATTAATTGTTTTTATTATTTTTAACCAATTTTTAAACCGCTTTCCAAGTCCCTATTTTTTTAAAATAAGGTTGTTTAAACAAAAAAAAAATTTAACGACAAAATCAAAAACAGTTTTAATGCACAAAACAAGCCAAGCGGCAAATTATGTCACAAAAAACTTAATTGTTTTTATTATTTTTTACCAATTTTTAAACTGCTATTTCCTATTTTTTTTTTTAAATAAGGCTGTTTAAACAAAAAACAATTAAACGACAAAATCAAAAACAGTTTTAATGCACAAAACAAGCGAAACGGCAAATTGTGCAACAAAAAAATTAATTGTTTTTATTATTTTTAACCAATTTTTAAACCGCTTTCCAAGTCCCTATTTTTTTAAAATAAGGTTGTTTAAACAAAAAAAAAATTTAACGACAAAATCAAAAACAGTTTTAATGCACAAAACAAGCCAAGCGGCAAATTATGTCACAAAAAACTTAATTGTTTTTATTATTTTTTACCAATTTTTAAACTGCTATTTCCTATTTTTTTTTTTAAATAAGGCTGTTTAAACAAAAAACAATCAAACGACAAAATCAAAAACAGTTTAATTCACAAAACAATCCAAGCGGCAAATTATGCAACAAAAAAACAATTGTTTTTATTATTTTTAACCAAGCTTTCCAAGTCCCTTTTTATACCCGAGCGCACTTGTGCACAAGGGTATTATAACTTTGTTCACATAACGGTTGTTTGTAACAGGCAAAACGAATCGAGATAGATATAGACAAATGTATACATAAATGATCAGAATGAAAAGAGAAATCGATTAAGCGGTGACTGTCTGTCTGTCCGTCCGTCCGTCCGTCTGTGCACACGATAACTCGAGTAAAAATTGAGATATCTTAACGAAACTTGGTATGTGCACTTCTTTCTGGCGTAGGACGGATGGTATTGAAAATGGGCAAAATCGGACAATAACTACGCCTACCTCCCATATAACGGTAATTTACAGAAATACGAAAACTGTGATATTTTAGTAACTACTCAAAATTGAAACTTGCAATAATTTTAGACGACAAATAAGAATATTATAAATTTTTGGAAAATGGGCGTAGCCACGCCCACTTATGGTTACATGTGTATATCTTGGTAACCGCCGCACCAATTTCTTCCAAACTTGGCGCAGTTATTGGCCTTGGTACAGCATACCAAATGGCAGAAAATTTTTAAAATTGGACAATAACCACGCCCACATCCCACATAACGGTAATTTGGAGAAATATGAAATCTTCGATAAATCAGTAAATATTAAAGCTAATTTATTCAAAATTGATGCCTGCAACAATTCTTTACCAAGAAATACGTTTATGATCAAATTTTGGAAAATGGGCGTAGCACCGCCCACTTATCATCACATATTTGTATCTCGGTAACCGTTCTACCAATTTCTACCAAACCCGTTACGGTTATTGTGCTTGCCACATAAAAGCAAACCGTTAAAAATTATTGAAATCAGACTAAAATTGAGGCCGCTTTCCATATAGGAAATGCTTGAAACTTCAATATTTCGAAATTTAAGGACGCTAATTTACTCAAAATTGATACACCCCGGCTTACCATGTAGCGGTAGCTTTCGGAAAGGTGAAAAACATATATTTAATACTTGCGCCAGGTATTTAATGTTCGGCTCCGCCCGAACTTAGACTTTCTTACTTGGTTTTAATAAGGCTGTTTAAACAAGAGGATGGTTCCGTGCGCAGAAGTGGAAAACTTTTGACTGCCATTCACCTGGGAGTGGCCAGAAGCGATTCTTGTGCGTACGGTTCAAATCGCAGCTCACAACGTCCGGATATTTATATCCACGTATCCTCTGGGTAGCAACCAAACACCCGTTTGGGAGCGAGCTAAAGTGAGAAGGCGTAAAACTTCGCGTGCGCTGGGTTTGGGTCCCGCCACGTTAAAACCCCGCCCAATGAAAAGAAGCAAACAGCCTCGGATGAGACCCCCTTTTTCTGATGACGACCACGGCAAACGTATAAAGGACTATGATTTAAGGGTATGCACCTGGAATATCCGGACCCTTAATGGGGAAGGTGCCTCTGCCCGGCTGGTTGATGTCCTCGGGAAGACAAAGGCTGACATCACCGCCATCCAAGAAATGCGATGGACGGGGCAAGGTAAAGTAAGCGTGAAGCCTTGCGACGTCTACTACAGTTGCCACGTAAAGGAGCGCAAATTCGGTGTTGGATTCGTGGTAGGAGAGAGACTCCGTCGCCGAGTACTGGCGTTCACCCCGGTGGACGAACGTCTAGCCACAATCCGCATCAAAGCTAGATTCTTCAACATCTCGCTCATCTGCGCCCATGCCCCGATGGAAGAGAAGGATGAGGCGTCCAAGGATCTCTTCTATGAGCGCTTGGAACGTACATATGAGCGCTGCCCCCGACACGATGTCAAAATCGTGCTTGGCGATTTTAATGCCAAGGTGGGCAAGGAAGGGATCTTTGGCGCCACTGTCGGAAAATTCAGCCTCCACGACGAAACGTCCGATAACGGACTGAGGCTGATCGACTTCGCCGGGGCCCGAAATATGGTAATATGTAGTACTAGGTTCCAGCATAAGAACATCCACCAAGCTACATGGCTGTCTCCAGATCGAAAAACGAGAAACCAAATCGATCATGTTGTGATAGACGGAAGGCATGCTTCAAGCGTTTTGGACGTACGTACACTCCGAGGGCCAAACATCGACTCGGACCACTATCTTGTTGTAGCCAAGATACGCACCCCCCTCTGTGCAGCAAAAAATGTGCGCCCAACAATGCAAGGAAAGCTTAACGTCGAAAAGCTGCAATCACAACAGACGGCCAATTTATTCGCCACTCGACTCACACACCTGCTCTCTGAGAGCACTCTTCAACAATCCGACGTACGCGAGCAGTGGAACCACATTTCCCGATCATTAAGTACCGCCGCCGAAGAAGTAGTTGGATTTCAGCGAGCCCGAAAGAACAACTGGTACGATGAGGAATGTCAAGAAGCCGCAGAGAAAAAAGATGCCGCCTACAGGGCCACGCTGCGATCGGGCGCAACGCGAGCCATGTGGGACCGTTATAGGGAACTGAAGAAGGAAGCGAGACGTATTTGCCGCAATAAGAAGAGAGAGGCCGAAATACGTGAGTGCGAAGAGCTTGAGATGCTGGCCGACAGGAAGAACGCCCGAAAATTCTACCAGAGGGTTAGGCGACTTACGGAAGGTTTCAAGACCGGGGCGAACTCCTGTAAGAACAACAATGGCGACCTAGTGACCGATGTCCAGAATATACTTAAATTGTGGAGGGAACACTTTTATAACCTACTGAATGGTAGCAGCGCTGAAAGTAGTGAGGAAGACGAACCCGAGTCCCCAGTCGATGATGATGGAGTAGCTGTCCCACCGCCTGACTATGACGAGGTACGTATAGCGATTACGCGGCTGAAAAACAACAAAGCTGCTGGAGCTGACGGCCTGCCAGCCGAGCTATTCAAGTACGGCGGCGAGGAGCTGATGAGGTGCATGCATCAGCTCGTATGCAGAATATGGTCAGATGAACGCATGCCCGACGACTGGAATTTAAGTGTGCTCTGCCCAATCCACAAGAAAGGCGACCCCGCCATACGCGCCAACTACCGCGGAATTAGCCTTCTAAGCATAGGTTACAAGGTCTTATCGAGCGTATTGTGCGAAAGACTGAAGCCCACCGTCAACGAGCTGATTGGACCTTATCAGTGTGGCTTTAGGCCTGGAAAATCCACCATAGATCAGGTATTCACAATACGCCAAATCTTGGAAAAGACCCGCGAGAATAGGATCGACACACACCATCTATTTGTCGATTTCAAAGCCGCTTTCGACAGCACGAAGAGAAGTTGCCTTTATGCCGCGATGTCTGAATTTGGTATCCCCGCGAAACTAATACGGCTGTGTAAAATGACGTTGAGCAATACCACCAGCTCCGTCAGAATAGGGAAGGACCTCTCCGAGCCGTTTGATACCAAACGAGGTTTCAGACAAGGGGACTCCCTTTCGTGTGATTTCTTTAATCTTATGTTGGAGAAGATAATAAGAGCCGCAGAACTGAACCGCTCAGGCACAATACTTTATAAGAGCGTACAATTGCTGGCGTATGCCGACGACATCGATATTATCGGTAAAAACAAGGGCTACGTCTGTTCTGCCTTCTCGGGATTGGATAGAGAAGCAAAGCGAATGGGTCTGGTGGTGAACGAGGACAAAACGAAGTATCTCCTGTCAGCACACAAACAGTCAGAGCATACGCGTCTTGGCACCCACGTCACTGTTGACAGTTACAAGTTTGAAAAAGTAGACGACTTCGTTTATTTGGGAACCAGCATTAACACCAATAATAATGTCAGCCTTGAAATCCAACGGAGAATCACTCTTGCCAACAAGTGCTACTTTGGGCTGAGTAGGCAATTGAGAAGTAAAGTCCTCTCTCGTCGTACAAAGATCACACTCTATAAGTCACTCATCATGCCTGTGCTGGTGTATGGCGCGGAAGCATGGACAATGAAAGCATCTGATGAGGCGGCTCTTGGAGTTTTCGAGAGAAAGATTCTGCGAAAGATTTACGGACCTTTACGCGTTGGTGATGGCGAATATCGCAGACGATTTAACGATGAGCTGTATGAGCTTTACAACGATATAGACATAGTGCAGCGAATTAAAATTCAGCGGCTCCGCTGGCTTGGCCATGTCGTTCGGATGGACAGAAACGCTCCTGCTCTGAAAATATTCAACGCGGGCCGCGATGCTGGTAACAGAGGAAGAGGAAGGCCTCCTCTGCGTTGGAAAGACCAGGTGGAGAAGGACTTGGCTTCACTTGGCATTTTCAATTGGCGTCAGTTAGCACAGAAGAGAAATGACTGGCGTGCTGTTTTGGACTCGGCCAAAATCGCTTAGGCGGTTACAGCGCCAAATAAGAAGAAGAAGAAGTTTAAACAAGAAACAATTAAACGACAAAATCAAAAACATTTTTAGTGCACAAAACAATCCAAACGGCAAATTATGCAACAAAAAAATTAATTATTTTTATTATTTAAAAATTAAATTAAATTTAAAAATTGGTTAAAAGTTGTGCACAAGTCCGCTCGGGTATAAAAAAATAGGGACTTGGAAAGCGGTGTAAAAATTGGTTAAAAATAATAAAAAACTATTAATTTTTTTGTGACATAATTTGCCGTTTGGCTAGTTTTGTGCATTAAAACTGTTTTTGATTTTGTCGTTTCATTGTTTTTTTGTTTAAACAGCCTTATTTAGAAAAAAATAGGCACTTGGAAAGCGGTTTAAAAATTGGTTAAATATAATACAAATAATTAATTTTTTTGTTGCCTAATTTGCCATTTGAATTGTTTTGTGCATTAAAACTGTTTTTCAGTTTGTCGTTTAATTGTGATAAGGAAGCTTCTTAATGTTTTGAATTTTAACCATGGTGATTATTGTTTGTTTAAATTTCGAAGTGGTACATAAAGAAACCGGGTTTGATTTTCAATTATATTATTATCCTTTTCTTCTAAAAATTATTGAACATTAAAAAAAAATAAAATTGCAAAAAATTTTTTTTTTTTATCTTAGAACGGCAAAAAAACGGCAAATTTTTACATAAAGCCCAGTCGTTTGTCTTCGAGTTTGGAGGCGTGCTTCGCTAACTTTATATAAAGTTAGCAAAACACCTTATATCTAAAAAAAATAGCAGAGCGACAAAATTATTTTTTCCACAACTAATTAATGGCAAAAAAACGTCAAATTCATGGGTATATGCGACATTTTTTTCTTGATGTTGTTTCGCTAACTTTATACCCATCTTTTATCCCCTATTTTTGAAAACTTTTAAACTAATTTTAGATTACACGAGCTACTCCGTTGCTTATGCCAGGATTTTAACTCTCATTACAGCACATTTGATATATCTGATTCGCTTTTCAGCATTAAGACAGCGATACTATCCTCTCTCAATAAATAAATTATTAACATAAAGACATAAAATCAGCTGATGAATTTAGTTCTGTAGCTGAACAGTTTTAGATCTCGACACTTAACAATTGAAAATATTGGTTCCGTACGTTAGGGATACCCAAATCAGCACATACATATGTGTCGCGGGCGACTGCGCGTGCAAAGCTTTGCACAGCGGTGCTTGGCAAGCGCGGAAGCAAAAAGTTATCGGAAGGGGAAAACGAAGTCAACAGAATATAGTGAGATTGTATGTGTGACAGTGATGGAAAATGAGTGTGCATTGTGCCATTTTTAGCCCTTTCGGAAGCAGCCGGCACCTTTAGCACAATCGATTGATTTTCGGCACTATTTTTGCGTAACTCAATGCAACTAATAAATATTTCTTTCGGATCCGCAATTAAAAATATTTTTTTTTTTACATTTAATCGTATGTGCTTAAACTGATAAATGATATAAACATAGAAACGCAAGCAGAAGAATCTCGCTTCCACATTCTGCATATGCTGCATTTTTGTTTAAACAAATTTGTCGAAATTTCATCTCTAAAGCAAATATTAAATATCATTTAATATATACTTTAGATTTAAATAATCATTTTTAGTGGTGGGCGAGTCCGAGATGTTTAAATGATCGGGATAGTACATTCAATTCGCGTAGATTTTTGAGAACTTTTTTCGTTGAAGGTGTTGCACTTTTTCTTCCATACTGAAATTTTTGTACATCCAATTTGTATAAAGAAAATGCAAAAATATATTAAAAATCAACATGAATTCTTAGCTGCACTTTCACTTTATAATACTAAAATTTAATCGACTATAAAACTGCATACCGTCAGTTGGTGTCAAACATTCATGCGGTGAGGATGTGATCGCGCTTTTATTGATTTTATTGCCGTCAACAAGCATTTTCGTAAAAGCGCTAGCACAACCTCAACAACAAAGTTATTATTAATAGATAAAAGAGACATCTTTTTGGATTCGGTAATAAGTTTTGACATTTTAATATCATTTCAAGTGCTTATCAAAACTTTACGACACTCACATATTGACAAGATTTGTTTTTTTTTTATATAAAAATACAGTTTATACTTAAAAAAAGCCGTACCAAGGTTCAATCTTTTTGCAACAATAAAAAATCAACACACTTTCGTAAAAATTTCGAACTTTTTAATTAGAAACAGAAAAATTCAAAAAATCAATGGTATTTTTTAGATACTTCAAACTTGCACCTAATTATACTAGGATGAATGGGCTACAAAAATGTTAACCCAAAACATGTCTACAAATTCTGAACAAAAGCTGTGAAAATTTGATGAAACTTTGTGGATTTTTTGAATCTTTCAAGTTTGGATTTATTTGCAAGGCTTTTGTTCGACAATGAGCTACAATTTTATAAACAAAATAATTAATATTATTTAAGAAAATAAAATAAATACCGGGTGACCGTGAATTTTTGTCAAAGATGAAGGAAATCATGATAAAACATTAATACATTATATAGGTCAGTTCATATTAATGAACATAAAATGAGATCACTATCGATAAAATGGAAATCCTCAAGGGAAATTTTTAATTTCAACGCGTGGAATTTACATACATTTTTTTACTTTCAACCCCGGAATTGCTCAAGTACTTCTACATCTGCAGGATCGCCATTAGGTAAATTGCATTTCCAAAGATTTTTTCAAAATAAATAGCGATGAGGGATATTTCACCCGCCGGTGATAAGAAATCGCAATCTCCATAACGCACATCACTAATATTACTGTTCACAATCACGTTTACATTCAAAATTACAATTCATAATTTCGTTTTGTAGCAAATATGAAATATAGGTATATCCATTTACTTAAATGTAAACGGATTAAGAATCAAAGTGCTAGAAGGATTTGAGCGTTTGGTACAAAAAGTATTTTTGATGTTGAAATTGTACTTAAAATCGGCAAATTGTACTTTTGTACTTTTTAAAATTAATTGTACTGAAAAAAGTACAATTGTACTTTAAATATCAACACTGTTTCACTGGCGTGACAAAGTACTTGCTGCAGCGATGCCAGATTTGAGCGTACCCAATTTTTTACCGATAATAACTCATGCGAGGGATTTGGGTATTGGGCATTTTACAAGCCTATAAGGAAGTATACATATCTGTGTGCANCTTGTTTATGCATTGGCGCAACTCAAAAATGGTGGAATGGGCGAAGTTTCAGCATAGATACACAGGAATCAATCCGAACTGCAAAAAATCCATTTATCACTATAGTTTATCCAGACGGGAAATCAGCATATTCCTTCGCCTCCGGCTTGGTCATACAAGGCTGTCGCATGGCCACCTCCTCAACGGCGCAAGTCCAGCTTCATGCCCATTTTGTCAAGAATTTCCCTCTGCAAAACATATACTAGATGAGTGTCAAGCCTTAAATACTATACGTACGCAAGCGTTTGATTCAACACCACCATCTCTCCTCCTAAATGAAATAAACTACAGCAATGTCAAAGCCATAGTCAACTATATTAAAATCATTAATTTCAGTATTAATATTTAAAATATAGCAATACATAGGCAAATTTACATATGTAAATTTACATAAAAAGATATTTTAATTAGGAAAAACGCACCGTAGGCCCTGGTAGCTAGTGTGCTGTATTATGGTAGCTTAATATTTTATATTACGCTAACAATAAATAATAATAATAATACTAAGTTGCGAACACCTACAGTGTTTCTAGCTTTCCTTATAGTCTAAGATCCGAGAAAGGCACGACCTTTACTCATCTGTTTAATGGATGGAATCGTTTTTCTATGAAATTTAACGAGTTAATAAATATTTTGCGAGTGGGTTGGCTGAATAAATCCTGGCCAGGATATTTTTAATCAAATATTCAAAATTATTGTTATTTTTTTAATTTTATACTCATTTGTTTAATGAACAAATTATATACCAATCGAAAGTACCTCTCGGGTTGCCAGATATTAACTGGTAGGTAATATTAGTAATTTTCACTCATCTGTTTAACGCATTCTATAGGTTTTATGCTTTCGATTGGTATATGATCTTTTGAGACGGGGACATTTTGGGTACTGGCAAATTGTGGCCGCCACAAAGCAGCGGCACTGCCAAGCGCGGTTAATACGTGTCGTTAATAATACTTGTTTGTGTAAATATCAATAAATAGTCATTCAAAACAAAAGTAACGGTTTCAATGACCAGTTTACTTGCTAAAATCGAGAAAATCAGGAAACTTGTAGTGCAACTCGAACAAAATCTATTATTTATCAACACATTTCATACCAGAGGCAAACTATTTTTTTTAGTAGAACGATGTAGAAGTGATCAAAAGAAAACGAAACATTGGAAGAAACCACTACTATTACCTTGGGCGAGACAATATACTAAACAAGTTTGAAAAACACTCCGTTTAGGCCATTCAAACCTAAACTATATCTAATAGGTGAGTAATTAATAATAATAATAGATTGGCGTTTACACATATGTTAATGTTTGGCCGCGCTTCTCCTCTGACTTGTTTTGTGCGCCTTGATGTTGTCACACAAAACGGAGGGACCTACAGTTTTACGCCTACTCCGAACGGCGATTGTATTTTTATGAGAAGCTGTTTTTCATGGCAGAAATACACTCGGAGGTTTGCCATTGCCTGCCGAGGCACGACCGCTGTTAAGAAAAAGTCTTTTTTCTATTTTTTTCGTTGCTTACACCTGGGCTTGAACCCAGGTGCTGAGGAGTGAAAGCGCGCACTGCATACCACTACATCACAGCGGCCGAGTAATTAAATATGTAATAAATAAATAATAAGTATTTATGTTAGCTTGTGATAATCATCAAAACATTTGGCATGAAATGCAAGATTGCATCTTTCATCTGACGCAGAGTTTTTTGTTTTGCAATAAGGCAATGAAAGGAATGCTGGCTGACATGAAAAACGCCCGAAGTTTTTACCAGACAGTTAGGCGACTTACGAAAGATGTCAAAACCAGGGCGAACCCCTGTAAGAACAAGCATGGCGACCTCGTGACCGATGTCACGATCCATCACTGCACATAGTATCATTACTTGCCTGTTGAGTAAATATAAGTAATAACATTTACGAACAATTCAAAAATATAAACACTTACATCTTTCTTATCCATTTTCGAAGCTGCGTGCCTTTATTTTCTTGATATAACCCGTTTCCAATCAATATCATTCGAGTGCTCGATTCGTTTGGCATAAACGAGTTTTTCATTCAAATGATTTGACTTAAAAAGGGCATGTCAATGAAGTACTTGAAAGCAAATGAGTGCAAAGCACCTAAGCATTAGTGAGAGAATTGACATGAGAATCACTGCTAAAGCAAAGTTTCCCACTAGCTGTTTTGAGTGAACAGCATTGAGTTTACAAAGCCTACGTTGAAATGAGTATATTCATTCTGCTCTCTGGTAACAAGCGTTGGGATTATTATTATTATTGTTATTATTAAATTGGCTATAAAAATGCATGTCCAAAACTTCTCTAAAAAATCTGACTAAAAAATTTAAAATTATGATAGCAAATTTTTAAAGCTGGTTGAATTTTCCCGAACTCGCATGCAGAATGAGAAACTCGATTTGTATGGGAGGTACCACGCCCCCTTTCCCAATAGCTCCAATTTTTGTCCAAGAATTGCGATTGATATCATATACCTGAATACCACGTTCCAGTACTCTACCATGAACACCTCCAGAGATATGCAGTATAAAAATTTCGGTATGTGTGGGTTTCTCAATTCCACCAATTTTTCTCCAAGAGCCTGTAAAAATCGGTTCAGCCGTTCTTGAGCTTTGCGAGCACAAAAAGAAACGGCTTTCAAAATATATATTAGTAGAGATAATATAACTTATAAATACAAAGTTTGCTGTTATGAAATTTATTTTAATTTCTCCACAAAATTTCAAATGTGGATTTATGTATATGTGTTTAGTATTTTTCAATTAACTAGTCTTTAGTAGACATTAAACAAAAGAAGGGAAAATAGCCAAAACTGGTCAAGATGTCGTGTCCCTATTTTTTACATAACAGTACAATACTCATATAAGTATGTACTTTTTTTAAATGTTTCCACGAACCCTGTGTATTAAAAAATTTAGGCAAAAAAAAAGTAGAAATGCAGTATTATGGAAAAACCCACAGTATGCATTTTTGGAATCCAAAAAAAAGTATTATACTGCCAAAAAACATATAGCAAGGAGCGTTATGTATGTACATTAAAATATATTGCACATAGAACATTTAAATAATATTTGTCCCACTGAATAGGAAATTTTCCTTTATTTTTCCAAAAAAGCTTAAGTCAGAAAAAATATAGGAAACTCGTTTTTCGATTGAAAGCGGTTATTACAAATAAATTAGGGTCGAACACTGGTAGTCTGACGATTTTTTTTGCGCAGTAGTAAATTTTTTTCAATACTATAACCAGGGAACGGATTTTATGGAAATTGCCTTTTTTCTGGTAAAGAGATAGAGTATATTCGATTAAGAATGTCCACGATTTAGCTTTCCCTGATTCCATATATACACATTTGATGTTGCCTTTTTTGCCTTTTTTAAAATATTTGCCTTTTTTTGGCCTTTTTTAAGATATTTGCCTTTTCTTGCCTTTTCTACATTTAAAAAAGCGATTATAGCATTTACAATTTTTTTTTTTATAGATTAAAAAATATACATATGCGGCTTATAGAAGCGTTAAGCGTAAAGAACGAGGAAAACGCCCTTATTTCTGATAACATGAACGTTTCAAACGTTCCATATTTAAATTGGGCTCCACTTGTATCAACTTACGTCGAGCGCACATTTAGTACATTCAAAATGCATCTTGTGGTTCAATTTTACTACAACTATACAGATTAAAGTTTTATTAGCTAGAAACTCGAAAGGATAAAATAGTCAAAGATTCAAAGTACAAATTTTTCATATAATGAAACTAGTTCATAGTTTTTCTCTTTTTACTTGTAATATAAACATTTCTAAAATAAATGTATTTTTTTGATTGTTCTTTGTATTTTCTGTCTTTTCTTAGTGCCATATTTTGCTTTTTTTTGCATTACCTAGTGCCTTTTCCTGCCTTTTTCGCTATTTTGTTTTGCCTTTGTTGGATTTTTGCAACACCTAGTGCCTTTTTCGCTATTTTATTTTGCCTTTTCCAACCTATTTCCTTATTTTATTTTGCCTTTTTTATAGGTTTTTAGATCCTAAAAATCCGTTCCCCGACTATAACAACTTTTTTATATACTATATGGGCGATTCCACCGTCACGGGTGGGACATTTGTACTAGGGAGGCCAGATATTATAGGGACATAATCAGTACAGTTGAGATCAAAAATCAGTACAGAGCCTTAAAAATCAGCTCAGTTTCAAGCGTATTTTGTATTATTAACAATATAACAACAAAATTACAGCGCATTAATTAAAAAAAAAAATAACTTATAGACTTTTAAATACGTATAGTATTGAGTCAAACTTTCTGAAACGGGCCACTAAAAATTGAGTATTAGAATTTCAAATATGTTTTGGCAGATATTCAAAGGTATATATGTGAAATTTAATGTCTTAAAATATTTTTTGAAAATTTCAACTTTTCAAAAATTTATTCATAAATGAATTTTTGACCTTCTTTTCATCAATTTTATATATTAATTGCTATATTTCCGTAAATATTCAGTGAAAAATAACCAAATTTTAATGGTGTATTCAGAAAAAGTAGCAGAATCGAAAAAAATAGTCACACTGGAAAAACTTAATTTTTTAATAGTATTAAATAATAATAAATTTCCCAATAAACATTTGACAATTTAACAGACTTCTCCTTGCGTTAAACAAAAAAAAAATTACGATCCCATTCTATAAAGTATACACTAACCATTCGTGCAAAAATATTTTAGTGCACTCTATCCTATAACCAGTAATTTTTAGCAAAAACAAAACCGACTTAAAAATATATATATATATATATATATATCTATATATTTCATGATTCAATGATCGGATCTAAACCAAATTAGTATGGGACTACCTCCGAGACACTACCTTTCGGTTGACGTGGTGCAAAGTTATGCGGTAATATACATAAAAAGGAACAGTCCAGCGCCTTCGTCTTGGTCTACAGGCTGTATCGGAGATACAGCCGCTAAATTTAAACGTAGAATACGTGGTATGGTTAAGAGCATATCCAAGTCAAAAACGAAAGCACACACTACGAAAAAATATCGATAACAAAAGCGATAATAATATCGATAGCAAATTCGATAATAAAATCGATAAAAATATCGATAACAAAATCGATAAAAATATCGATAAAAAGATCGATAACTAAATCGATTACAAAATCTATCAAAAAGTCAATAACAAAATCGATAACAAACTCGATAAAAAATCGATTACAAAATCGATAACAAGATCGATAAAAACACAAATGAAAAACCGATAACAACATCGATAAAACTGTCGATAACAAAACCGATAAAAATATCGATAACAAAAGCGATAACAATATCGATAGCAAAATCGATAAAAATATTGGTTACAAAACCAATAAAAATATTGATGATAAAATCGATAAAAATATCGAGAACAAAATCGATAAATATATCGATAGCAAAATCGATAACAAAATCGTTAAAAAATTGATAACAAAATCGATAAAACAACCGATAACAAAATCGTTAAAAAATATGAATAAAAAAATGGATAAAAATATCGATTATTATATCGATAAGTTCCGAAAATATCGATAGCAAAATCAGTAACAATATCGATAACAAAATCGATAAAAATATCGATAACATAAGCCATAATAGTATCGATAGCAAAATCGGTAACACAATTAATAAAAATATCGATAACAAAACCAATAAAAATATCTATGATAAAATCGATTAAAAGATCCACATTAACTGCAATCAACGTATGTACGTATGTATGTATTTATATATGTACATACGCTGTGATTAGGTTGTTAATATTGCGCCATCTGTTTATCAAAAGCCGAAATATGTACTTACGCACACATATGTACATACTTTGTGTCTCCTTCCCTCACTTCCAACGCATGCACGTGTTTGCAAAACGATGACGAAGTGAGTTTGCATGAGAAATCATTTATGCCCATATATTTGAATCATATAAACATACTTAGAAGATATCAACCAATACTTCCCACATACCAAACGAAAGGAAAACTCTTGAATTTTTGATTTAAGAAAACAAAAACAAAATCATTCGAGCGGTTTTCGAGCATTTTGGTTATAAAAAAAATTTGCAAATTTTTTCAACATTTTTTTGCCTTAAAATACTCAGTTTTTGTTGAATTTATATAAAATGTGTACACGATGATATTTCTATTGTTCCAAAGAATCTATATTCCGAAAATGAAAGTTATATTTTCAAATCAAAAGCTTNTTTAAGAAAACAAAAACAAAATCATTCGAGCGGTTTTCGAGCATTTTGGTTATAAAAAAAATTTGCAAATTTTTTCAACATTTTTTTGCCTTAAAATACTCAGTTTTTGTTGAATTTATATAAAATGTGTACACGATGATATTTCTATTGTTCCAAAGAATCTATATTCCGAAAATGAAAGTTATATTTTCAAATCAAAAGCTTCTGGTGCACTTTAAAGGCTCAAAATTGACCCCAAAATAGGGCAATATTTACCGTTTTTTCTAGGACACACACCGAATCGGTTACTTTCAGAGATATACCTGCCGATAGGTTTGGAATTTTATCTTTGAACTTTTTTAACCGACTTCCAAAAAAGGAGGAGGTTATCAGTTCGTTGGAATATTTTTTTTTTTTGACGTAGAATACGTCTTACCTTACGATATGGAGGCTATGCTGAAATGTTGTAGTTGTAATTTTTAGAGCTTCACGAAAACGCTTATTGCACGAGAACTAATGAAGCGATTTCAATGAAAGTGTGGCGTTTCAAAGATAAAATTCCAAGCCTATTGACAGATTCATTTTTGTAAGTAACCGATTAGGTTTCTGTCGTAAAAAGAACGGTAAAGATTGGCTTATTTTGGGGTCAATTTTGAGCGGCTTATGGTTGGCAGATATAACTTTCATTTTCGGGATATAGATTCTTTGGAGCAGTAGAAATTTTATCGTGTACAGATTTTATATAAATTCAACAAATATTGAGCATTTTAAGGCAAATAATTGTTGAAAAAATTTGCAAATTTATTACCAAAATGCTCGAAAACCGCTCGAATTATTTTGTTTTTGTTTTCTTTAATCAAAAACTCAAGAGTTTTCCTTTCGTTTGGTATATGGGTAGTATTGGTTGATATCTTCTAAGTATGTTTATTTGATTCAAATATATGGACATAAGTGATTTCCCATACAAAATCACTTCGTCATCATTTTGCAACCACGTGCCTGCTTTAGAAGTGAGGGAAGGAGACAAAAAGTATGCATGTGTGCGTAGGTACATATTTCGGTTTTTGATAAACATATGGCGCAATATTTATACATAACCTAATCGCAGCGTATGTACATATATAAATACATACATACGTACATATGTTGATTGCAGTTAATGCGGATCTGTTTCTATTTTTTAGTAGTTTATGTATGTCAATATGTACAATAAGAATAAAAGTAAAGGTGAGTACGTAAATAGATAAAGAAAAGGATAAAGGCAAAAGTAAAAATAAAAACAAAAACAAAGTTGCGTAAAGATAAAGGCAAAAATGAAGACCAAGGTAAATTTAAAATCTTTATTTATATAAGGGCAAAGGTGAAGGGGAATATGTATATGAAGCATATGATAAACATAAAAATAAAAACAAAGATAAATATAAATATAAAGAAAAAGATGAGGATGAGGATACCGATAAAAGTATTAATGAAGATAGAGGAAGAAATATTAAAATAAAGGTAGTTTTAGAAAAACGGATATAGATATAGGCATAGAGACTCAATCTGGGAACTATTTAGGTATTTTAGAGATTTTCGGGATCCTCGGGACTTATCGATGTAATCTTTTTTGGGTTCGATATTTTTATCGATTTTGTTATCGAAATTTTTATCGATATTTTTATTGATTTTGCTATCGATATTTTCGGAACTTAAATTAACGATTTTGTTATCGAATTTGTTATCAATTTTATCATCGATTATTTATCGATCTTGTTATCGATATTTTTATCGATTTTGCTATCGATATTTTTGTCAGTTTTGTTATCAATATTTTTATCGATTTTGAAATCGATATTTTTATAGATTTTGTTGCCGATATTTTAATCGATTTTGTCATCGATATTTTTATCGGTTTTGTTATCGATATTTTTATTGATTCTGTTAACGATTTTGCTATCGGTTTTATTATAGGTTTTGTTATCGATATTTTCGGAATTTATCGATACAATGATATTTTTTTATCGATTTTGTTATCGGTTATTTTATCCATTTTGTTATCGATTTTGCTATCGATATTGTTATAGATATATTTATCGATTTTGTTTTCGATATTTTTATCGATTTTGTCATCAATGTTTTTATCGGTTTTGTTACCGACATTTTTATCAATTTTGCTATCGATATTGTCATCGCTTTTGTTATCGATATTTTTATGGGTTTTGTTATAGACTTTGTTATCGGTTTTTCTAATCGATTTTTCGATAGATTTGGTAACCGATTTTGTAATCCATTTTGCTATCGATATTATTACCGATTTTGATATCGATATTTACCCAGGTTGCGCAATTTCACCGTATACCTCAAAACGTATGTATGGTATAAAGAAGAGTGAAATATCTAGCTATGCTCTGTTTCTATTGAGTTAAAAGTTCAATTTATGAATGAAATTACCCATATTTTTAACTTTTTTTT
>NW_016157127.1:73424-102867 GCF_001687245.7 Rhagoletis zephyria | reverse complement strand
TTTTTTTTTTTTGCAAAAACGGTAAATTGCAAATATCTCAAAAACGGTACCATAGAATTAAAAATAACCTTGATTTTCGGAATCAGGGGGTGATTTTACATAAGAATTTCATAACGGCGTTTCTGGTAAAGAGAAAAAGTTGAAATTTGTGGTCCAGTGAAATTACTTGTTATAGGATAGAGTGCACTAAAATATTTTTGCACGAATGGTTAGTGTATACTTTATAGAATAAGATCGTAAATTCTTTTCTTGTTTAACACAAGGAGAAGTCTGTTAAATTGTCAATTGTTTTTTGGGGAAATTTATTATTATTTAATACTATTAAAAAATTAAATTTTTCCAGTATGAATATTTTTTTTCGATTCTGCTACTTTTTCTGAATACACCATTAAAATTTGGTTATTTTTCATTGAATATTTACGGAAATATAGCAATTAATATATAAAATTGATGAAAAGAAGGTCAAAAATTCATTTATGAATAAATTTTTGAAAAATTGAAATTTTCAAAAAATATTTTAAGACATTAATTTTCACATATAGACCTTTGAATATCTGCCAAAACATATTTGAAATTCTACTACTTAATTTTTAGTGGCCCGTTTCAGAAAGTTTGACTCATTATCAATACAAAAATTCATTACCTCAAAACAAATCAATGGTATTACGTATGTATGTACAGCTGTGCTCAGGAAAATAGTAGTAAAATGTATTGACAGGTTTTGAAAATTTTTTCTTTCCTTACTTAATTTATTTTTTTGTAAAAATATAGTTAATTATACAACAAAAGACATGTGAGTTGAAGTCTCAGACTTTCTAGAAAATTTATAAGAACTGAGAAAAAAAATTTTGTAGCCCATTCAGTTTCAGTAGAAGACGAGCTCGAGTCAGAATCTGTTTGCATATTTTAAGCTACAAATTTAAAACATATTTAGTTGGTGTGCTTATTAAATACAATATTCACATTAAAATGTTGACCAAAAGGTATATTACCGAATTATCGCTGAACGAATTTTCGAGTACGAATGAAATTCAATAGTGTTAAATGTGTATGTGCAAGTAAAATTACAGGTGGTCGAAAATCAATCAAAGTAAAGCTACATATATCATATCCAAGAGTCGGTAGTTTGCACCTTTTCCAAATTTTTAAACGAAAATACTGACAGCTGATTTCTCAGTGGATGTTTAATTATAATCTTATTGTCATCTTCTCAGTGTACTTAATATATGATTAACTCATAAGATTTATTAATAGCGAAACCAGCTTTTCCTGTAAATCCTGTAAAACCTGCAAATCGTGAAGTTGGGTTGGGTTGAATCCAAACAGTTTGTTATTTTGCGAAATCCAGGAAACGAAACAATTGCAAGCTGACACCTTTTTAATAATGGTTTAAATTTAATTAATGCTTTCAATCTGCTCACACGTATGAGTTGTCAAAAACCATTGTTTTGAACATGTAAACCTCAAGTAAATGTCAATTACACCAATTTACAAAAGTATTAAATGTAAAAATCAGTACAAAATCAGTACAAACTCAAAAAATCAGTAGATTTTGCGTACTGATTTCGGGCTCTTAAAAATCAGTACAATAGAAAAAAATCAGCACACGTACTGATTAAATCAGCGCATCTGGCCACCCTAATTTGTACGGAAAAAATGTTCGATCTTGTTTAAATTCAAGTATGAAAAAATGTTCTTTCTTGCTTAAATTTAAGTATGAACAATTCTACATTTTGATAAAGATACACGTAATTGACTATTATATGAGTTATTACAAAATACGCAAAAAAAATTCCAGCTTACCTTTATATGAAAAAAATCTGTCACTGGTGGGACAAAAAAAAGAATCTGCTTTTTGCAGCAGATATATTTTATGGAAACTCTGCGAATTTATTTCTTTTTTGTGTGTGAACTTGATGTCTTATAATAAAACAAAAAACCACGAATGCAAACAAAGCAAAAACTACAACAAAAATGATAGCTTTGTTATAAAAAAAACTCAAAAAATCCTCTTTCACGGGTGGGACAACGTTTGTCACGGCTGGGACACGTACGAATTTTTATATGAAAAGGAACTTTTAGTGTGGTCCATATTAAGGATTAGTTATTAAAAAATACATGAACGAAGCCAAGTAGAGGTTCAATTCACTCACGTTTTATCTTAGGATAGTGTCTTTTATATACATAGAAGAAAACGCCTAGCACCGTCAGCCAAAATTCAACGCGATTTCCTAGCGTCTTGAAATTTTCACTTTTACCTACTTAAATTTCATGGGCTATAAAACTGCATATCTAGAATTTTTCCGAAGAAAAAGTTTAAAATTGTTGGTTGTAATTGTCAAAGTTTGTTGATTTTTTATAATTTTTATACGAAGTTTGATATGAGGATTTATGTGGTTCTGGTTGTGTAATGAGCTAGACTTTTATAAAAAACCTATAAACATTAAATAAACAAACGAAAAACTGTTAAACATGTCACTTAACTTAATCAGCTGACCACGGGTATATAAGTAATGGCGAGTTATCACACATCAAAAACTTTAACGCTAATATCTCAGAAAGCAGTTCTAGCTGAAGTGCCATTATTGCATCTAACTCCTCAATTATTGGAGATAAAACAAAATCCTTATCCTTAGTAAAATTTGGCGCTTAGTATTTTATTGAAAATTTTAACCATCTATAAGCCATTTTTTAATCAGTGGGTCAACAGGGCCCATTCTAGTGGGATTTAATCTAACATAACGGTAGATAAGATTATAAAAAAAAAATGATTAATAGCGACTTAAATTACTCCAATAACTTAACTCTTTAAATTTTTTTATTTCTTTAAATTTAAACAGTACATACGGATCTGTAGAGAACATAGAAAACCATGTATGTACATATGTATATACCTCAGACCTTCTTCTGTTTGCCCATCCATAACCGCCAGGCACTCAACATTTCAATTCAAGTAGGAAGTAACATATAAATATTGTGGTTGTTCACGCTTGCCTGCTTATCAATTTATCAGAAAAATTATTTTTAACCAGATAACCTGATAACTGAACAACCACAATATTTATATTTAAAGCTAATTCAAGAATGAATTAAATAGAATTATAATCTGAAATGGCTTGCATTCGCTGACGAGATGATATGATAAGATTAGTAGCCTCATGGCTATTTAGAATCTATTTTATAAGGTTGACCACGCCTCCGCCGCAAAGCCTGTCGGCGTAAGCCTCTAACTGAAAGACTAAGTATTACGAGTGAATGATGGCGCTAACTCCCCCCTTCTAAATCGAAGCGTCCCGTCTTCGAATATATAGTTGTAAGGTGATTAGTTTGATTTGATAATTTCATCAACAATTCTTCTTTTTCTTTGGAATTTTTCAACTTAATTATAAATCTATATTTTTCAGGGACTTGTTATGCTTTTTTTCACAAGTCAATAAATAATTGTTATTTTTCCCCGATATATTTACAGTCACAATTAAAAGATAAAATTTGACTTTTATTCCTTCAGTCAAATTAAAAAGTTAAAATATGACTTTTATATTTACGGTAAAAAGTAAAGGTTAAAATTTAACTTTTATTTTTTCAGTTAAATATAAAAGTTAAACCTTGACTTTTATTTCTCCTGTTAAAGAAAAAAGTTACAATATGACCTTTATGTTTTCGATCAAAAACATTGTATTTTTCAGCAAAATGGTAAGGTTTGTCACAAAAATAGGTGAGACAAAAGTGTAGAATATGCAATTATCTATTGAAACTGTTATCACATTTTTCTTCCTAAGAACTACCATTTCTGAGATATAGCGATTCAAAAAGTTATGTTCTCCATAATATGCACAATTTCCACTCTACTTGTGGGGTAGTGTTTTTGGGGTGTTTTTTAACGTGTTTTCCCCGGTAGGCCTACTCCACGACTTATTGTAGTCCTGTTTAACTAAATAATATTGCATGCATTATTATTTTATTAGTGGTGTTCATTTAAACAGATAAATTTGCCTTTCGTATATACGTAGATAGATTTTTTCCACTGCTTTATATAAACGAACAAAAAAAAATCTTTGTTGCCCTTATCGAGAAACTTGGGTCCGGCGTTGTGTCCAAACGCATAACCCGACTCCAAAAACTTTAACATACACGTGTAATAAAAGGATTAAACTTTTATTTAAAACAAATGTTTCCGAGCACTAGTGTATTAATAAAATCGGTTTGTACTACGCACTTTTTTTGTAAATTGCGATGTGGATTCTGCTCAAAAATACAGTGGATGGTGTAGCCGGAGTTTTATGCACAAGAAATGTTGTATACCTTTGACATGCGGAATCCCCTCTTCTCCGGCAACACATAAGGAGAATTCTACTTAGTTAGCGTTATAATCCCTAAGCGCGGTGGAAGGTAGAAGCAAGCGCAGCAGGTGGTGGAAAGTGCATGTTTTCAATGGCTTGGAAAAAGCTGTTATTACATTAACTGGATTGAGAAGCAGTTCTTCAGGCATTGTAGGAGCTCTGGCTTGTGGTCCAACAATTCAACAAGAAGCTGACATACATAGATGCGCCCATGGTCACTATGCCCGACAGCTCTGCATGTCTTTGTGATATCATTCCCATAGCGCGCTCTTACTCCGCTGCTATAATTGCAAATGCAATAGAATCCATCGTTTCTTTCAAAATATGTAAAATCAAACAATTTTACTAAATATGTATAAATAAGCACGTGATGAGAGGGCTTTTTTAATTCCATTGCACTTTGTTTTCCTTCATTCAGCTGTCTTCGAAAAACAACTGTTAGCTGGCAATGCTGCACATTTTCCGCAAGGGTTGCAGCATGTGGATTTTTCGTTTTTCGTAACTTAGCTACGAATTACGAATTGCGAAATTTCGGGTTCTTGAATAAGGGTGATAACACAAGGTTGCGCCCATGAGAGCGAATTTTCTAGCGTAGTTTTTGCGTGACGGCATCTTGGTGTAATTGCGAGAGAGAAATGCCAAAACGCATAGGAAAATATGTAAACAATGCGGAATATCAATATTAAATGGTCTAATTTTGCAGGAATTAATAAATATACGACGTTTAATAAAATAGGAACAAGTAGCAATAATTTTGGCATGTATCCCTTTAAGTAAGTACGATTTTCAGCACATGCCGGATGTTGGAAAAAATGCATGAAGTAATATGTATGTGGGTACATATGCACATAATAAAAAAAACTTACATATATCGCACGCTTGCCTTTTGTTTTCACTTTTACAATTTGCCACTGCAGACTTCATTTTGACTTGTAATGTTTCAATAATTGTGTGAAACTACGCACAAATAGTTAAATAGTAAATGTTTAGTTATTTGCCCACTGTTTTTGGGTTAGTGAGCTGAGGGGGAGGGGGAGGGGGCGCCAGTTTTGATATCTAACCCACTAGAAACAGCATAGTTCACACTTTGTAAAAAGTTGCATTTGATCCCTCGAAACCTTCCATATATCCCTGGGGAACCATTGGAAAATGGTCTAAAATTAGCATTTTAACACCGGAAATGTAAACTCGATAAACAGTATTTTTATGCAGAACACCTTTCTATTGTCAAAGGTATGCAACATTTATTGTGCATATAACTCCGGCTACGCCATCCACAGTATATATGCGTAGAACTCACTCCGAAATTCACAAAAAAGTGCACGTTTCAGATCGAATTTATTACTAAATTAGTTACCGCAAAATACAAAATTAGGTTTTACAATAAAGTGTAGACCCTTGACTACAAGTGTGTGTAAAAGTTTTTTGATCGGGTCACCCATTCGGACACAATAGCCCGAAATCATTGGGAAAACAACTAAACCGTACCCAATTAAATCCAGTTAAATTTGGTTTTCCTCAATCAACAACTGCACCAAGATGATGTCACGCACACAGCTGATTCTGTCAAATTCACAAAGAGCGTATTAGCGGTACCACGATGGGCGCAATCTATATTTCTCTCGATCGTGCAGGGAACGGATTTTATGGAAATTGCCTTTTTTCTGCAAAAGAGTAAAAGTATATTCGATTAAGAATATCCACGATTCAGCTTTCCCGGATTCCATATATACACATTTGATGTTGCCTTTTTGAGACATTTGCCATTTTTTGCCTTTCTTTTATTTTAATATTTAAACATAAATGTTCAGATTCGAAAACAGCGATTGTGAAATTTTTGTAAAATTTTTAAGCAAAAATTAATGGTGATTTCGTTTCTCCCAAAAAATGTTGACCTTCCACGGTGCAAAATATGTTTGATGTTACACTCAACTCTGCAAAAGGGCATGTTTTCGCCTTCTTGCCCTTGCCTAGCTACATCGTTGGATAATATACTCGTTTTAAGCAACCATATGGTTTCCAGGAACCGATCGCCCCTGACAAAGCTTCAAAGGGTGGTGAATGTGGCTTTTTGCCTTACATGAGTATTACTACGGTTATACGCACGTCTTAATTGCAAATAACAATTTGCAAAATGGTAAACTTTGCCGTATAAACGCTGAGTTAATTTTTTATTTGCAAATAACTAAATACAATACACGCAAATAAGTATTGATTAGTGGTACTATTTGCAAATAAGCGCAAGACGCCGTCATTCTTAGGTTTATTTTCTTTTTCGATGGTCATCCTATTGCCTTTTAATAATCACGACGTTGCCATTTTTAACTTTGTTTTCTTTTTCGATGGTCATATTATTGCCTTTTTATAATCAGGTAATAGTATATATTGAAAATAGCTTACGTATAAACGTAGTATATGACATTTTAAGAAACGAACACAAAATTTATTTTTGATTACATTGAGAAGCGGCTTATAGAGGCGCAGGGACCTATTGCCAAATTGGTGCTGGAAAATTTCAAAGCCGTTTTCTCAGCTAATGTAGACTTGGAGACGAAACGGGGTGTAGATAAAATTGTTAAGCCCCTATTCCTGATAATATGAAAGTTTAAAACGTTCCATAAATAAATTGGGCGCCACTTGTGTCAACTCACGTCGAGCAGAAGATTAGTACATTCAAGGTTTTTCTTCGCGAAAATCAAATGGAAATGCTGCCAGAAAACTTCATAATGCATCTAGTGGTTCAATTTTGCTACGCTGTAGAGATTTAAGTTTTGTTAGTTAAAAAGTCGAAAGTATTTTTTGATTATTTTTCGGTTTTTGTCTTTCGCTTTTTTTGGGATTTTTAGAGTCTTTTTCTGCCTTTTTTGCGATTTCTAGTGCCTTTTTCTGCCTATTTCGCTATTTTATTTTGCCTTTTTATAGGTTTTCAGGTCCTAAAAATCTGTGGCACTACACCATCACTTCTTATGTAAAATTTTCCGCTGAAACTGATTACGATGTCAAAATATGATTTTAATAGTTTTTGAGATATATACCTTGTTTATACGAATGTAAAAACCGCATTTACAAAAAAACCGATTTGACTCAACAAATTGTTTTTTCTGTGTGTCTTTATCACAGCGAACGGCAGTGCGCGCGAGTGACGAAAGTATAACACTCGCTGAAACCGTATTCAAAAGTAAACAAAATTTGTTCTTTTCTTTCGATTTCTTGTTTTATTTCTTTCGATATTTCTTTATTAAATTATTTGCGCGATTGACCTAAATAGAAGCAAACAATCATATAAATTCAAATTTAAAACGGGGTGTATAAAGAAAAACAAGCCTATTTTCACTTCGCGTGAAATGAGTGGTGTGTTTACACTTGTTTTCTAACCGATTTGAAAACAAATTCTAGTCAATACACTTTTGAATTTCTGAGCGTATTGAAATTTGGTTTATGCATCCGTTTTTAATTACAGCGAACTGGCTCAAAGCGATTTATGTGTCGGTATAAACAAGGTAATAGCCAAATTTCGGTTTCTAGAGATATGAAAAGTGTACTCACTTAATTGCATATTTTTTTATATGGCTGGCGAATCTTAAATTTCTTTCTACAATAGTGAAGCTTGTTAAATTTACTATCTTCTACGTATACGATATTTTCCAACCGGATTAGTAGTTTAGGAGCTAATCTTTGATTAATCTCATTGCAGTTTTTTTTATAAATTTTTGAAAAATGCTCTATAAATTGATAAATACAGGTCCGGCGCATTAATGTGAACACCGTAAAATATAAACACTCTAAAATATGAACACTTTTTATTTTGCATTGACTACTGTAAAGAAATACATGAAATTATCCAACTTCTGAGTTCGGGGAACCCCGTAATATTGCGAAATAAGCATATTTGACTTGCAAATTACAAGCTCAAGCATGTTCAAGTCATAAGAATTAATTTTTACGAACTTAGCTTGGGCACGGAATGGTTTAATTTTTGCTATCGGCTCCAAAGAGAATTTGCGATGAAAAGATAAAGCAGACATCTTAGAATGTCTGAAAAAAGGAACAAGTGTAATCAGGAAGAAGAAGCAGAACAAATTACTAATTTCTTTTGACTAGGTACATAACGCGTTTTATTCCTGTGAATGTAAGATGAGTTTTATTGAAAGAATTTTGGTTTAATATGAACACTTAAAATTTTTTTGATAGAAGTATTTCTATACTCTGTAATTTTTTGAACAAACCCATTAAAGTTTTTTTCATAAATGTAAATATTCATTTAAAAATGTATAATTGGTGAAAAGTGAAAAATTTTGCAAATGTGTACCCGCTTGGTTTTGATTAGTCCACATTATCGAGCGTGCACTGTACTTACTTTTATTAGGCTGCTAAAAATTTTTCCAGGCGTAGGTTTGGCACCGAAAATGAAGTTAGAAATGATAGTGTCAAATAGGGACACGATATCGAACCGAAAGTATCGATATGGTACTCATTTAAAGTATCGCTGCAAAAATATCGGGTACCCATTAGTATCGGATTAAAAAGGCTCGATATCGCAAATATCGATACCAATATCAAAAAAAAAAAAAGAAATATCTGAAAAAGTGATTAGAAACCTCCGAGCGTATTTCTGCCATGAAAAACAGCTTCTCATAAAAGCGCCCTTTGTGGCACAACATCGGAGGAGAAGCTCGGCCAAACGCTAACATATTTTGTAAGTGCCAATCTATTATTTTTACACGTAGAGATTGAAGTGTTGACTTAAAACACCGAGACCGCGTGTTCAAATCCCGCCACATGCAATCCTAACGATAGTAAAAAATTTCTCTTCTTTAAAGCCCAATTTATATCAGGAAGAGTTGATAATCAGATAAGTCTTGAAAGCAATTTTTTCGCATTCTCTTTTGTGTTTTCTATTTGCTTCCAGACGCGACAACTTTTATTGAATTCAAGTTCGTGGTTCTTTAAATGGGAGGTATCTGCAATCTTCCCCTTTCTTCTCACCTCCTTCGCCTTGGAATGAGCAGACTTGAAAGCAAAACTTGACGTGTCCGAAAGCTGACTAATTTGAGTTTATGACATTCGATACGATACTAGGATTCTGGTACTCGATTCCAAAAAATATCGTTTTAATCTATAGAGTAAAAAATATCGGTATCGAATGCCAAAAGTATCGATATGGTATCGTATCGTATCGAAATTCGTGTTCCTAGTGTAAAATATAAACATAAAGTGAAAAGTGAGGCTATGCACTGTTGGAATTTATATAATATCCACGCGGTTGTATAAAGCAATTACGTTTTGTCTTAAATCCCTGACAGCGTAATAAGAGATTGTTATTACAAGTTTTAATTTTATTCTGAATAGGAATTTTCTGATAAAAATCGTTTGTATATTGAATTCCACCAAAATCGAGGAATTCTCCTCGGTTGGCATCACTACTTTAAACTTTTTCAACAAATTACAAACAATTTCTGCTTCCGCTTTTGCTGGAAGGTAAATAAAAGGTCGGTGAACATTTTAAAATTATGCATTTTAGATTAATACGCTTTTGGAAAACCTGTTGATATGCCATTTATTACCTTAACCCGCTACGTCCTATATGAAACAATCTCTCTCAAAAAGTTATTAACTAAGATGAAGACATAATAATAGACTGATGAATTTAGTTCCGTAGCTGAATAGTTGTAGATCTCAACACTTAACATACGTACTCATTAATTTCGCCCTTAGAGACGCTGCGCCACTAGATCTCTCCTTACGCCGCTCACCCCCGTCACATTCCAGTCTGCAAAGACAACGTGTACACTTGACGTCGTCTTATGCAGATGCCGACGAGCAAATGATGGATATGGAAACTCTGCTAGAAGCAGGTAAGGAGAATCTATCAATGGACGAAACTGGCACCGTCACACCTGAACAAATCGTTTGTGCACCTTCACTGCCAAATAGTCCATCAATGAGTCCTTCACCAAAGCGGCGTGCACTCAGCCCTCGCAGTTCCGGCGCGGACAGCACTTCCTCGATGTCACCTCCTGTCAACGTCTCTACCGTGTGTTTAGTTGCAGCTGCCGCTGCCAATAATTTGCTTGATTTACCATTGCGTTCCATGCTACCTGCCGATATAGCGTTAAAAATCTCCGAAACGAATATAATGAATCCACTGCTTTCCAAACAAAATCTCGAACTAGCTTTGAAGCTCTCTGCTGCAGCAGCGGCTGCTGTAAACAACAATTCACCAACTGGAGCGAGTTCTACCATTGCCGAATTGGCTGCAGCGACAGCGGGCAAATCTGCAATACTCTTACCCAGTTTGGGTACCGGACCCCCAGCATCTAATAGCGTAAATATCGTCGGCCCAAATACCGCAGTGCAACCCCAAATTTATGTGAAGCAGGGTGTCTCCAAGTGCAAAGAATGCAATATTGTATTTTGCAAGTATGAGAATTATCTGGCACATAAGCAACACTATTGTTCAGCGCGCAAACAGGACAGTTGTGAAGACGAGACGAAGGTCGCAAACACATCACCCATTGGAGTTGGTGCGGCTGCAGGCGGGGTAAACACTACCCCAGTTGCTTATCAACAACTTATTTGTGCCGCTTGTGGCATCAAGTATAGTTCCCTGGACAATTTACGAGCTCATCAAAATTATTACTGCCCTAAAGGAGGTGGGACGATGAGTACCACTTCTTTGGCTGCCGCTGCTGCAGCTTCCGAATCTGGACAGGTAAGATATTTATGATCACATTGTTTATTTTTTGTTTATAAGTGTTAATGAGTTCTTGATTTTTTATGATATTCAGATGCCACTAAGCAAGGACAAATGTAGCAAATGCAAGACAATACATGAATTAGGACAACCTTGTCCACCACAGCCGGCACTGCAACAAGCTCAAAGCGGCGTACACCACATGCAAAGCGCAAATATGGCAGTGACATCTGCCATCACAGGACCCAACCAAAATCTCTACAAGTGTCCGGTTTGCGATGTAGTTAGTTTAACACCGTCCGAAAGCCGGAAGCACATGGAGACTCATGGTACAGTAAAGGCATTCCGTTGTAGTATCTGCCGCTATAAGGGCAATACATTACGGTAAGTAAGAAAACACGTAATGATGATTTGTTTGCCCAAATATTTTTTCTACAAAATTGATATTTGTTACATCAAACACGACTAGGAAATTTAGCACGGATTATGAAATTATTCCGACAGCTGAGCTTGAGTTAGCTGTTTATAAATATATGGGCAAATCTAAAAAACAGGTAGATTTAAAAAAAAAATATTTTTTTTTAATTTGTGATCACACCTATGTTGGCTATATGATTTTATTCGTAATCTCTTAATAAATTGAAAAATATTAGTGCGCTTAATTTTTATTAAGTGCATCAAAAGTTAGACGAGTAATAAGCATTTAGATCGCTTAAATATAATAAGTTGGGTTCAAATTACGCTGTAAAAGTTGTAAATTTAAGCAAAGATAGATTGATAGTTGAACTCACTTAATTTGGACATTCTATTACATTTAGACTTGCCCCGTTTTGTCAGATTGGCTCCGATTTACGAGATACCGGTACATGAAGATTTGGTTAAATTTTAACTAAATTATAAATAACTCTCTCAGTTTTAAAGTTATTATACTAAAATTTTGCAGATTACTTTTTTATAATCTTAACAAATTCTGAAAATCATCGCAATAGGCTCACTTTAACATATAGCTCCCATACATGCTTCTTCAGATATGTGGCTTGGCCACAAAGTTAACAGTGTTTATGATGAATAAAAATAGTACTAAATTTCTTAACTGCTTAATTTGAAGAGTCAAAACCCAAAACAACGTTTCTTAACAACCAGTTGTATGGCAGCTACATGTTATAGTGAACCGATTTCGATGATTTTATGATAATATAATAATATGATATGGTACAATAATAATAAAAATCATTCATGTGCAAAATTTTAGTAATGTAACTTCAAAACCGAGGGAGTTATTTATAAAATAGTTAAAATGTAAACAAAATTTCAAGAACCGCTTTCTCGAAAAATGGAGCCAATCTGGCCAAAACTAGGGGACGCTATTGAATTTAAAAGGCCCCAATTAATGAGGAGCAACTATCAGAACCTTTGCCCAAAAAAGTTCATTTGATACCTCGCTCGAAATATTCTCACTATAAGGAGGATCCTCATTAAAAGTAGTAAATCAGGATTTTAACACACTTCTAGTAAATTTTTTTTTGAAGCATTTTACAGGTATATGGAATATTTTATCTTTAAAAGTTGGTTTATTCTCAAAGCCAACTTCTGCTAAGTTATCAAAAAATTCGGCATTGTTTTTAGAATACAATACACTGAGGGGAAAAAATATTAAAATCAAATAGAAACGTAATTGATCGTACTATAAACGTCAACGAAAGTACTGTATATTGGTAAATATTCAATTCAATTACGCGCATATTAAAATGACCGCGTTCATACTGAAAAAGCATCCGCGAAGTGAATAATCAAGACAAAAACTAAAAAAAAAAAATTTAATTTGCATGTTGCCTGCAGTGGAAATCGAACCCGACCATCTCCGGATATCAACAACTTGTGGCAAGCATCTTTGCGCACTCAGCTACACCCAGGTATATAAATTTGTTTTCGAATGTTGAATATCCAGCATCACCACAGCACGCGATTTGTACTATGTATGTATATGTCTGTTGTCGCCCTCTCAGAGCGGCGCTCTGCATGCTTGGGGTGCGTATGTACACTTACATATACATACTCAGATGTGAACAGTCAAATACGTGCGTAATAAATTTTGTATGAAAAAATTATTTTTAAATACGAACATTTTTAAACGATAATCAAATATAAAGTATTCATTTTTACTATGCATTATTTCCCTCAGTGTACGTACTTATAATATTTTCAAAATAAATTGCTTCAAAAAGTATACGCGATAAGGCGAAAATTTTGAAAATTGTGAAAAAGTAGAGTTACATTAACGGCCCAATTCTGTGTTTTCTTGATAAATTTTTTGTAAAGAAATTTTATCAAGATTTTTATCAAGTAAAAGCTTCCCTCGTATTCTGTGTCAATATTTATAAAACAAAAAGCTCTACGATTTCCACATAAGTGGAACTGATTTCCACATGTGTGGAACTGATTTCATTGTCACATATGAAAAATATGGATTTAAAAGCAACAAAGCTTTTGACTGTCGTAGCCGAGTAGCTAGAGATGTCGACTATAATTCCGTGTGTCGCAGGTTCAAATGCCGGCACATGGAGTATTTAATTGTTAGAAACAAATTTATTAATATACAAAATGTCTACATTTCACATGAAATTTCAATTTGTCAATAGCATTTTCAATCTTGATAATTTATCAAGAAAAAAGCTTTTGGTTTCTGTGCTAGAATACCAATTCTTGATAAATAATAAAAAAATGACAAATTATAAAGATTTTCAATTTATCAAGTGCACAGAATCGGGCTGTAAGTGTACACACATGTTTTAATTACGCATAAAATTTCAAATCAGAATATGGTGAGCTTCAAAATTTATGACATAATAAACTTTTCATCTCTTAAAAATTACATTAAAAAATCTGTCGTTTTTAATATTTTCTTGAATTAGAGGACCTAGATTTCAAAAGTTATTCAACAAATTAATTCAAAACTGTTTGGAGGCTTCAAGTATACATGTATAAACTGTATCCAAAAGAAACAAGGTGGATATAATTTAATACGGTTGACAAACGGGCTCGATTATGTGCATAAACAGCTTTTAGTTGCTTTGGCTCATGCATTTTCCTCTTTAAAATGCGCATAAGCAGCCGAACAAATTCACGAAATTTTTGGGAATTAACTCAGATTCGGGCAGTTTTCGTTGACAACACTGATAAAAACGGCCATCTGTTGTCTTTTGTACAAGTAAGCAAACAAAGCACGCGAGCCGAGTGGTAAGAGTTACGGGCTACAAGCCTGTAGCTGCCAGGTTCGATCCTCGGTTGGAGCGATTGCGAAACAAATTTTTGTTTTTATTATTTATTTTATATTTTTTTTATTTTATTTGATCTATATATTTACTTTTACTTTATTTTATTTTCATTTGCTCTATTTTATACCACATTTTTATTTTACTATTAGTTAATTTAAATTTTTAGAGTTAAATTTTAATAAAAAGTCAAGAACAACCAACTGAAAGCAACTTAAAAAAAATATAGAACTTATAAAAAAGGATTGAAAACGAAATAAATGAAAATTCAACTGGCCGTGGGACTCGAACCCACGACCTTGCGGCTCGTTTATCCGCATAACTGCCGTCTGTTAGGTCAAAATTATTATGCACATATGTGTGCCAGTTTATATGCATAAGCTTTGCCGTCTGTCACAGCTTTAAAACAATGAAAATAGATCTAGATAACAAAAGTTAGATTTTTCCATATACATACGTGCTTAGAAATGAGAAATTATTCCCGTTATACCCCAACGAAAGATATCAATACCTCTCAATTTAGCTTAAAATGGTTCCAGGGATATGCCGCGTGAACGTGTAACCTGGTATTGATAANCTTTTGCGAGCCAGGGCCAGCCTTCCGCAGCTCGGAAAGGGTAGACCCCTCCCTGTGCTGCTCTCGGAGGTAGCTTAATATATTTATNTGTTTTATTTGTCCAGAAATTTAAGCTGTTAGCTTATTTTGTATGGAGAACTTACCCAACATAATTATATTGGCTTATGAAAGGTTATCTTGGCTTGTATATTGAACAAGAGGCATTGCCATTCAGCATCACAAATATTCCCCTTCAGCCAATCAGAAAGAGGCAAAAACTTGCTCTGACACTGNGGACACATTCTTCTGCTTGGAGACAGCACTCTGCATCTTCTTCAAGACGATCCGAATCTGGGCCAATTATTATTATTATTTTTATTATTACTATTATTATTAATATTATTTATTTATTTGTTTTTTTTTGTTCTTAGGAGAGGAAAAAGCTTTATGCACTACCCCAAGTGCTCTCTTAGCGCCTTTGTATGGCAGGCTCTTCGCAGCTCTGCAATGCGGTCATTCCACCAGTAAACCTGCTTTTTACCTGACCATGCTCTCCTCTACGGCATTAAGGCCTTGCATGCCCAGTGTATGCAGTGCATCGTATGCAGCTTAGCCCAATACGCCCTTTTGTGGATCTCTCCCGTTGTGGGTGAAATGCCTTGGGAATCTGCTAGGAGTGATGTGTAGAACTGGCGGACATCGACCCCAAAAGGGTTCCATCCTGGTTTCCTGCGAGTGATACTGNAAGATTTAGCTATTTGCTTGTGATGGTTGAATAAAACATGCCTAATATACCACTTCTCAGTACTGTGGCTAAATGCTGCGAGAGGTATGCATTATGAGAGTTTCAGATTATCCCCTCTATTGTAACATAGTCACAAAACTTAGCTCATCGCTGTTGTGATTTCTATTTCTATCCTTCCAAAGGTATGCATTATGAATTTTTCAGTATGTATGGGAGGCGCCACGGCTTCTTTTCCAATAACTCACATCTGGAATTAATTTTGTATACATATTTCGGTACCAGTGATGCTAACCGGGAGAGAATTCTCGGGGGAATCGGGGAATAGCTTAAAATTTTGGGAGAATTCAATATACAAACAATTTTTTTAGAACATTCCTATTGAGAATGATATTCCAACCTGTAATAACGGATTTAAAACATAGCGTAATTGCCTAATGCAGCCGTTGGATATTAAAGAAATTTCAACCGTGAATAGCGGCACTTTTCACTTGACGTTTATATTTGACACTATCATTTGTCACTGCGTTTTCGGCGACAAACAAAAGTTCGAGCAGTAAGCATTTCTCAATATATAGGCAATTTTTCCAAAGTTAAACTAAAAAAATGCAATCAGATACTTTGGAGGAAATTTTACTTACAAAACAACTATGCAAAAATAAAACCTCTCTTGATTTTAGTGCGACTTGAAGACAGATGCAAAGTTTTCATCAAGAAATATGAGATCCTAAGGAATATTCCGTCTATACCCGATATACATACATAGATATATGATAGATATTCTTTACGAGATATACTCAGAAGTATGAAATTTATATATTACTAGCCGGCCTCGTATGAGCGAGGCTTCGCCACGCGCTGAATGTGTAGATATTAAGTAAGGTGTGATGGACAACTCAACTATAAAAGCAATGTGAAATTCAATCACACTTTTTAAAAAACATTTTGGGTACAGCTTATTTGTTAATTCTGTCTCTCNTTGGGAATCTGCTAGGAGTGATGTGTAGAACTGGCGGACATCGACCCCAAAAGGGTTCCATCCTGGTTTCCTGCGAGTGATACTGCGTATTTGCCCTCGCGTTGTGTCAGTGACTTGGAAGGTGATGTAGTTGTGGTCGCTACCACTCAGGTCTTCCATCACTCTCCATCCGTCGTCCCTTGGAAGGCTTTCTGAAACCAGGGTTATATCATGGATCGAGTATCCAAAACCCGGCCTTCGATATTTAGGGGTCGTTCCGGTGTTGAGGATGGTCAGGCCAATGCGGACTGCCATTTCACGGCAAAATGCAACATAAGCATTACCCGTTGACACACATTCCATTATCGCTGACCAAGCAGTTCAATATTGTAAGCAAAACAGCCTAGTGCATTGCCCGCTGCATTGAGCGACGCCGCCACTGTACAAGCAGAATATTTCGCCGACACGTCATGCACTGCGTTTTGATTGGAATGCTGAATCACAAAGCACTGGAAAAGAGGTGGAGTTAAAGTGGCTTAGAAAATAATTTGTGTATAAATAGCAGTAAATTTGATCAATACAATTAGAATATGAATGACATGCTTTGACCTCATCATTTCTCCGTTTTCGGCAACTGCGAAGTTGCCTAGATAAAGATTTCGGCAGACGCACGGCTGCCTATCGAACGGCAGAGTCCTCTCTGCCTTTATAAACAAGAGGATCAAATTAATTTAATAAAGAGAGGACCTCCACATGGCTATCCTGCCAAATACATATTCATTTATCATATTGTTGATCGCCTCCACATGGCGATCATGCCAAAATGCACTTTGAGTCGTCAACACATGGCGTAATGGAAGTCAATTTTTAGCACCATCATGATAGCCATCACGGGCTACGAAGACGGTAACGATGAGCAAACAGACAAAACGGTAGTAAGATACGAACCACCAAAGGTACACAAACCCGAAATCAATGGAAATGAAGACTCTGAATTCTATGCAGTCGGCTTCATAGCATTTTTTATAATCCTAGTACTTGTGGCCATGTTCACGGTATTAGAATAGTATTTCCGACTACGTCGGTTGAGAATTGAAGCACAACGCACATAAACGCGGCCAAGGACAGCCACAATTAGCATCAGAATACAACACATGCAAATTGGGTACAATTCTAAATTGAGTAGTCCACTTGCAAACAGCGTTATGTGATTTTATAATAGAAAGCCATAAAATTGAAAAAACGACTACGACAACAAGTAACATTTAAATTCAATCGTTTTTATTATTACCTGAAAATTTGGATAAATAAGAGCCTTATAAAATTATAACATAACATACAATGATATAAGATAACATTAACAGTCTACATGACCTAAAGCAGTTTTCTAGGTTCATCAGAAGATGGACACTTTTTAAAGTTTATAAATAAGTATGATAGCGACTTTTGGAAGAAGAGTTAACATTTTATGCTATTTTCTCAGAATATAAAAAGATTTTGCACTTTGCTGTTAGTGGACATGAAACTACTTTATATACTGGTACGTAATCTACCAAAAACTAAAAATCGAAAAAATTTTACATAGCGCACATTGCAAGTGGACTACTCAATTAAGTTTAAACCAATATATAAATACATTACTTATATTTATTTATTCCATTCGTTTTAGTAATACTTTGCGAGGCTATGTTGATGTAATACAAAATATAATATTAAGAAGGGTAGACTATGGACCAATGGATTAAGTTAGAAGAAAAAATTCACATCATTTAAAAAAGAATTACACAGACCATACAAATGTTTAAATAAGAATACTAAAATAAAAGAAGAAACTATAAGAAAGCACCTAATTATCTTATTTATAACTTTAGACAATTTCAGAGGTACCCTCAACGTCTATTTGACAAGACTCACGAAAGAGCACAAAGAAATTGGCTTAGATATATTCTGGCAACTCAGAGACAAACTGCTTAGAATCTTATCAAAATACGATCTTGATATACTAATCCCTCATTCAATCACAACAGAAGTACAAGTCCCGACAGAAATTTTAAGCTCAGAGTTAACTCAAGGCATAAAAACAATGTCCGAATTTAATTTGCAACTGGCCTCAAAAAAAGCCATTCCGAGCTTTTCCGGAAATTACAGGGAATCGGAAGCCTTTTTAAAAGTAACTGAAATCATACACAATGACTTATCTGAAGATGGCAAAAATGCACTAATAGATTTTATAGTTTATGTAAAACTAAGCCAAACGGTGAAAATAAATGCGACTGCAATACAAACTCCCCAAACATTCCAAGAACTGAAAGATTTATTAAGAAACAAATACAAAAACAAAGCAATTATTCCATACATACAAAACCAACTTGCCAATCTTACACAAAGAAATTTAAGTGTCACTAACTTCAAAAACAAAATTTTGCATCTAATATCTGAATTAAACACATTGCAAATAGGACAGCTAGGTACAAATGCAACAATGAAAAAGTCTTTAATTACTAAACTAAATCAGCAATACAGTCTAACAATATTTAAAAATGGACTAAATGACAAACTCAAACAAACAGTATTTGCAGCACTGCCCAACTCTTTTGACACCGCCACTGCACTCGCGCTAGAGACAGAACAAGGAAATCAACACGACAGCAGAAGCGTTATGTTTATCAGAAACAATTACAGAAACAGCAACTACACGAATAATCGCAATAACTCTTACCGGCGAAACACGAACAGCTACTACAACGATCAATCTAGTAACAGGTACAATAACAGTAATACCTATAATAATAACAGAAGACCGCACAATAATACAAGAAACATTTCTAACCAGAGAACAAATAGTATATTTTACCAATTAACACAAAAATACCAACGAACAAAACCGTAGAGATTCCACCCAGAACAGAAATAATACTACCCATTAAATTAAATATACAGGAAGACAGCGTAGTCTTTAACCAGGAAATACATAAAGGTGTATTTCTAGCAAACTCGATTGCACCTGCCAAAGGTATTTCCTATGTAAAGACAATGAACGTTAACAGTCATGCAGTTAATATTGAAGAATTTATGGGTCAATTATCGATAGCAATCGAACTTCACTTTCGTTGCTAGTTGCCTAAACAATATTACAGATGGCAACTGGCAACTTTCAACTGACAACTGCAGTTGCTACAAAGTGTATTTGCAGGCGACAACATTTTTGTGGTTGCTAGGAATGTTTTTGGAGCGTATTTAGGAGCGAAAATTGAAGTGTCATATATTTTACTTTTTAGTAATTTAATTATTATTAACATTAATTATTATTATTAACATTTTGCAATACAGTTTGCTTTTACAGAATAATTTAAAAATAAAACAATAACTTGAAATTTTGGTTCCGGTGGAGTACGCCCTTTGGCGAAACAAAAGCGTACACTGATTGCAAATTTTTTCCTTTATCAACTAAAGCAACTCTTTTAAAACTATCCACACACCAAGTTTTCCAAACTGAAGTCATTGCTGTGGCACTTCCTTCTGCGAAAAATCGAGGAGGTGCGTAAGCTTTTATGAGCAGAGGTATTGAAGTTGAACGAAGAGGTTCGTTCATCTGTTTATTAACCAATTATACTACAGCTCCTTTTGAAAGTCCTCAATATGCTTTGAAAATGAACACAAAACGATAATAAAAGAAAAACCTTGAAAGCATTAACTTTTGCTTACAGTGCACGCGGTAGCTCTAGAGGATTGGAATTATCCTTTAAATGTCGCCTGATTGAGGCCGCTTTTCTCTTCCTCTTAAACACATAATTGTGATGAACTTAGCTTTATTGCTGTCTTTTAAAACTCTTTATTTTAATAATTTAATTTTACTTGCGCAGCTTGTTTACAGCTGCTTGCTGATTGTGGCACTGTCAAATTTCGATTATCGATAACTCTACAGCAACTTACGATAGTTGCCATTCGTAATACAAATTTTCTTTTCAGTTGCGTCGCCAGCTGGCAACCGAGCCGTGGTTGCGTTGCTATCCGTAATCGACCCATTAAATGCACGACAGAAAAATTAACAAATTACAATATACTAAATACACATACTCAAGCAAATACATACAACAATGAACGCTTTAATAAATTAATGAAAGAATTGAAACTAAATAACCTAGGTAAAGAAACAGAAACAGAACTAAAAGAAATTTTCCGCAAATATCAATCGATTTTTCATTTGGAATAAGAAAACAGTTTCAGTAAATAACTTTTACAGCCAAAATCCTAACTTAACAGACAACGCACCGGTATACATAAAGAACTACAGACTACCACAAATTCAGAAAGAAGAAATACAAAGGCAGGTACAGAGAATGATTGATAATGACCTCATTGAACCTTCTGTCAGTCCATACAATTCTCCATAGCTTCTAGTACCCAAAAATAGTGAAAACGATAATAAGAAATGGCGTTTAGTAGTGGATTACAGAAAATTAAACGATAAAATAGTAAATGACAAGTTTCCAGTAGCAAGATTAGAGGATGTATTAGATGTCTTAGGACGAGCCAAGTAATTCACAACTCTAGATATGACTAGTTCTTTTCACCAAATACCTTTACAAAACTATTCAAGACCACCAACTGCATTTTTCACTCAAGACGGACAGTACCAATTTAAATGATTGCCATTCGGATTAAAAATATCATCTAAGAGTTTCCAAGGGATGTTGACAATCGGTTTAAAATCAGAAACTTTCCTTTATGTAGATGACATCATTGTTTTTGGATGTTCTTTAAAACACCACAACAAAAACCTCTTAAAAGTTTTTGAAATACTAAGGTATTACAACCTCAAATTAAATGCAAGCAAATGTCAATTCTCGAAATCAGAAGTCATTTATTTAGGACATTTAATAACGGACAAAGGTATCAAAACCGACCCAGCTAGTTGCGAAGTAGAACGCAATTACCCGAAACCAACAAATCCAGACGAAACGAGAAGATTCATTGCAGTCTGCAATTATTACAGACGTTTTATTCCAGACTTTGCACAAATCGTCAAATGTCTAAATTCTCTGTTGAAAAAAGGAAAACCTTTCATTTCGTCTGAAGAATGCGAAAAAGCATTTAATAATTTAAAAGAGAAGTTAATGAACCCACCAATACTACACTACCCGGACTTTGACAACCCATTTATACTTACAACAGACGCATCAGACTTCGATTTAGGAGCTATTTTATCACAAGAAGAAATAGGTCACGATTTACCAATATCGTACGCAAGTAAATCATTACAAGAACATGACATCAACAAACCCATTATAGAGAAAAAGTTATTAGCAATCCATTGGGGAATTAATTATTTCAGAACTTATTTCTATGGCAGAAAAGTCATAGTAGGAACTGACCACAGACCACTAGTGTCATTGTTTTCACACAGAAATCCATCATCGAAAATGACAAGAATTAGAATAGATTTATCAGAATACGACCTCGAAATTGTATACAAACAAGGAAAAAGAAATACTAACGCAGATGCATTATCACGCATCAAGATGGACAGTGACATACGCAAGTCTATGATTCCAATAAGTGAAAGTGAAAAAGAAAATAGGAAAAGTATTAACATTATAACAAGGAGCAAGGCCGAATTATTATTATAGAAAATGAATTATCGCAAGAAAATACGAATACGGGTACACACATTAACAAAGAAAACACAACTTCCAAGAGGCCTGATCAACTTCATATTTGAAAATGTACATATTTTAATGACGTAAAGAAAATAAAGAATTTGAAATTTATTATTGAAAAAATAGTAGTACTACAATTGAAATAATTAATAATGAAGTGCACATAACTTGTAATGATTACGCTTTAATCTAGATTCAATGTTGGAGAAACTACATAGTTCATTGATAAATTCAAATATAAAGGAGATAGCCCTTTGTAAAAAAGATTTTATATTTAAAAATAATGATATGAATGCATTCAAGAAGAAATATAATGAATTAGAAATGAATAAACGCGCGCCAATAAAAATACTTATATATGAAGCTCCAAAAGAAATAGAAAGCATGATACTTAAATATAAATTAATAGATGCATTTTTGGAAAAATATGACAGATGGTCAAAGAATTTATAAATAACTGCAAGAAATGCACACAAAGCAAAATTGTAAGACATACAAAGGAACCACTTGTAGTGACAGACACGCCAATGTCAACATTCGAAACCATAACGATTGACACTGTAGGCCCACTACGCATATCAAACGGCTACAGATACATATTAACAATGCAATGCGATTTATCGAAATTTGTGATAGCACACCCAATTGTAAGTAAAGACGCGAAAACAATGGCAACCACTTTAGTTGAACAACTAATTCTCAAGTACGGCTTCATTAAAACATTAAAATCTGACAGAGGGACAGAATTTGTAAATGAGCTTATGAAAAATGTGTACAATCTACTTAACACTAAGCAAATATTTTCCACGCCATATCACCATCAGACAATAGGTTCACTTGAGAAAAACCACAGAACACTTAAAGAATATTTACTTTCATTTGCCAAATATTATGAATGGGGCAAGTGGATCCCGTATTACACTTTCGCCGTATGAATTAGTATTTGGTAAATTACACACGCTGCCAAGCGATAACATAAGCAAGCTAGATGAAATTTATGACATGGAAAATTATGTCAATGAGTTGAAACTGAGACTCGAACCCTCAGTAAAGAATGCCAGAAACATAATAAATATTGTAAAAAATAAACGGAAGTCAAAATACAACAACAATGTAAACAAAGCCAAGTTCGAAATAGAGACTTAGTTTATGTAAGAGTAGAAAGCAGAAAGAAAAACCAGAGTCAATACGAAAATGTGAAATTGAAATGAAATTGTAAATACAAGAGGAGTAAATTCCACCATAGATATTAATGGTAAACATAAGGAATTACATAATAATCCATTAAAAAATACTTAGGATTTAGCAAGTAATTTTATCACCAATACAATATAAGCAGAATATTAATTTATACATATAAAAAAACCCATGAACAGCATTTTCATATCTCCATTATCTTAAAAAATTATTTCACTATTCCACAGAAATAATTTTTCGCTTCGGGGTAAGGGTATAGTGAGTCACGGCAAAATGCAACTATGGAGCAACTGGAGCTATGAAAGTGGCTTAGGAAATAATTTGTGTATAAATAGCATTAAATTTGATCAATAAAATTATAATATGAATGACATGCTTTGACTTCATCATTTCTCCAAATTCGGCAAATCAAAAGTTGCCTAGATAAAGATTTCGGCAGCCTCACGGCTGCCTATCGAACGGCAGAGTCCTCTCTGCCTTTATAAACAAGAGGATCAAATTAATTAAATAAATATAGGACCTCCACACCAGTCTTCCCCTGGTGATTGTTTGGGGCATACCCAATTCCACGCCTTTTGCGTTGAAATCTCAAGCAACAACTATGTGGCCGGTTATATCACGCAACTCATCTTCAAGGCCTTCGAGCTTTTCCTTGAGGACAGGGACTGTGTCGTTTGGAGACAGGTAGCAGCTCACCCACACGTAGCAACGTCCGACACCGCTGCTCTCTGCGCTATTGTTGGGGTTAGCAATCCATATAGCGACCGAGCCTGATTGGTCAACATGCCAGGTTTCCTTTGTTCTATACGGTTCCCTGATGATGACAGCGTCTGCTCTTTGTTCAAGGACCAATTGCTCCAGCAGGTCATCAGCTACTGTCTTAGCGTCAATAAGGGCATCTCTGAAGGTTTTGCATGCTCCGGACCCGGGCAGGTGATTTGAATTTTTCTGATCATCTCCTTCCGAGCACAAGTAGCAGTATGGGCTTTCTTTACATGCAGAGGCTATGTGGCCCTCCTGACTACATTTCCAGCATAACCTGCTCCTGTCTGGGCCTTTGCATGACGCCTTTTTGTGGCCATATCCCAGACAACGAAAACACCTATGGACATCCGTGCGCTCTCGGACACGGCAGATAATGCAACCTACTCGCCGCTTCACCTTTTCAATAAGAGTCCGGCCTGGCAATTCGTCTATTTCCACCACGGCCATTCTTTGTTCTCGCGAGTTTACAGCGAGGAGTGAGACGCGAAGTTGGCCATTCATCTTTTCTCCTAATTCCCCGCGTGTAGCGTTCTCCACTTCTGGCACCGTGGTTAGTCAGTCCATGCCCAGAACTACTGGCCAATGGCAGTGCACACATTTTCCTTAAATGCTGAGTGGTCGCCACAGCACTCCATCTCGAATATTGTTATTGTTATTATTAGTTGCGTTCCAGATGCTTCACGATATTCACGAAATTCACGATTTGCAGGAACAGCTGTTTTCCCCATCAATAAACCTTATGGGAGGTGGTCACCTGGAACGACTTCCAGTAAAAACCTGCAAATCGTGAAGCATCTGGAACGCAACTAATATTATTCTTTTTTCGAAGGACAGGGAAATGCTTTATGCACTGGCCGCGGACGTTAGTCTCTATACTACCTTCCCCGAGTGTGGGACTGCTATCGCAGCGTGTTGGGCTACCCACTAAAACTAAAACTCCCACCGCCCGCGCAAGAATCCCGCGATACTTCAGCTTTAAGGCTGCTCTGTTGTAGGGGCGTTTCATTCGGGTGTCCTCAGTAGACATCCATCTTCTCGTTTGCAGCGGAGTACGAATTTCACATATCTCGCAACTGATTCCCACTTGTCTGCATTGGAGATCATTACCCCAATTACGTTGTTCAGGGTTATGTCTCCGTACCTTTCTTCCAACATTCTGCACGAAGACAAGAAGTGCTCGCAAGTGACAGAATGGTGAGTCTACCCTACCCATTCTATGAAGATATTCTCGGAAGTAACCATGACCGGTGAGGAATTGCGTCAGGTAGAAGTCGACTTCCCTGTGCGTTCTTTTCATCCATGTTTGAAAGTCAGCTATTAGGGTGTGCGCCCATCGACTTTTTGTGCTCGCGTTCCAGTTTTGTTTCCACTGCTTGATAAGTTGCTCGCGTGCCCTTGCCGCGGCAGCTGCTCGGCCTATCTCAGCACTGAGATTAAAAATCTCTTTTCGCGCGTAAGCAAGAAGCTCAAATGGCATGACGCCAGAAATAACTAGAACCGCATCCGCGAACATTGTACGGTATGCAAAAGCAATGCGTAGTGCCCCTCTGCGTTGGACCGAACGCATTTGAATCCGGTAATTTTTGACTTTCAATGCGTCGGCCCATATCTCTGCCCACGTTCGCCGTAAGCCGGCTTAGAGTCACCGTGCTCTGCGCAACTTTTTCACATACGCCATGAATGTGTTCTTAGAATGTGAGTTTGCTGTCAGCCTTCACCCCTAGATATTTGTAGACCTAGAAGTTGTCACGAGCTGAAATCCGACCATCATGTTTGTAATTGTTGGCATCCGTTTCGTGGTGAGGAGCACGATCTGTGTTTTGGCTGTAGCCAACTGCAGACCGTGATCGCTCACCCATCCACTGACGCTGCGCATTACCTTGTTCAGCTTGAGCTGCGCTAGCTGGATGTTTCTTGCTGCTATGACGGCGGCCACGTCGTCCACGAAGGCGTCAAGGAAGGCGATGTCCGGCATTCCCCTGCGCAACAAACTANTCCTGAAGCCATGTTGTCGGGGTGAAAGGCCTCCCTCGCTTTCTATGGCTGACGTCAAGCGTATTTTGAGCAGACTCTCCATCATCTTGCCTGCTGTGTCTAGCATGCAAAGTGGCCGGAAGCATGAAGGAGAGTTTGGGTCCCCTTTGCCCTTGGGTATAAGCACCAGTCTCGCCTTCCTCCGTTGGCTTGGGAAGACCCGGGCCCTAAGGCAGCTGTTGTACATGTTAAGCAGGAGATAAGGGCTCGTTTTCGCTGCTAACCTGATTGCATTGGTGTGCCACCTCGGCCCGGAGCCTTGCCGGCTTTCATGCTTCGCAGAGATAGCTTCAGCTCGTCTGCCGAAAACAGTGGTGCCTCGGCTTGCTCCTCGACGAAGACTGTATCTGCTCTTAGTGGGTGTGTGGGAAATAGTGCATCCACTACATTCTTAACTCGGTCCTCATCCATCGCTTGCGATGGTTTATCGAACTTTTTTATGACTATTTTTTATACCTGGCCCCGGAGATCACAATCCACTTCGTAGCATAACGCTTTCCAGCAGTTCCAATTACTCTTGTGTATTTCGGCACCAAGTGCTTTCTTAGCGCTTTTGTAGGCTGCTGCTCTTGCCAGCGCCTCCAGTCTACCACGACCGCGGGTTGCGAGTCTGCGCATTCTATGCCAGGCCCTTCGCAGCTCTGCAATTCGGTCACTCCACCAGTATACGTGCTTTTTACCTGTCCTTGCTCTCCTCTGCGGCATTGAGGCTTTGCGTGCACGGTGTACGCAGCGCATGGGTTTTCGACCAAATTAGTACAAGACTCCCTGTTGTGGATCTCTCCCGTTGTGGGTGAAATACCTTGGGAATCTGCTAGGAGTGCTGTGTCGAACTTGCGAACATCGACCCTAGACGGGCTCCATCCTGGTTTCCTGAGAGGGATGCTGTAGTTATGGTCGTTGCTAGTCAGGACTTCCATCACTCTGCACCCATCAGCAGAAGACTTTCTGAAACTACGGCTATGTCAGGGATCGAGTATCCAAAACTTGACCTCCGATATGTAGAGGTCGTTCCGGTGTTGAGGATGGTCAGGCCGATTCGGGCTGCCATTTCAAGGTCCAGTCTTCCCCTGGTGTTTGTTTGGGGTATACCTCATTCCACGCCTCTTGCGTTGAAATCTCCAGCAACAATTATGTGGCCGGTTATATCACGCAACTCATCTTCAAGCCCTCGAGCTTTTCTCTGAAGACTAGGACTGTATGGTTTGGAGACAGGTAGCAGCACACCTAGCTGTAGCAACGTCCGACCCCGGTGCTCTCTGCGCGATGGATGGGGTTAGCAATCCATATCGTGGCCGAGCCTGAATAGTCAAAATGCAGGTTTCCTTTGTTCTATAGGGTTCACTGATAACGACAGCGTCTGCTCTTTGTTCAAAAACCAATTGGTCCAAAAGATCATCAGCTAACCTACTCCTGTTCATGTTGCCTTGTATAAGTTTAACCATATTCGCCCAAGCTTTGTCTTAGCCTCAATAAGGGCATCCCTGAAGGCATTGCATGCTCCCGACGCGGGCAGGTGATTTGGAATTTTTCTGACCATCTCCTGCCGAGCACAAGTAGCAGCTTGAGCTTTCTTTATATGCAGAGGCTATGTGGCCCTATTGACCACATTTTCAGCATGAACTGCTCCTGTCTTGGCATTTGTATGCCGCCTTTTTGAGGCCATATCCCAGACAACGGAAACATCTTTGGACATCCGCGAGCTCTTCATTTCTCTTTCGGGGTAGTATCTTCCTATTCTCCTCTGTCGATTATGGCCAGTACCTCACCCCCTCCCTTAACTGCATCTCTAAAGGAGAGGTATTTATGGCTGCCTGTTTTCGGTCTTTTGGCGACCCTATCCCCTACCTGTTCAGCGGATCGCTGCCTCTTTGGAACAGTGCCTGCCGATTTGCCAACAACCTAACCTGTTCCTACGTTAACTGCCTTGTCGGCAGTTCTCCGATCCTAGTCACGACCCTAATGGCTGCCTTTTGATCATAATAGGCCGAATTAGAGGGGCGGACTCCTCACCTGTGGTTGCAACCTTCCTTGAGCTGCCAACCCAGACCTTTTTTCAAGAGGGTTGCTCCTCCGTTCATAGGCAGCGATCAAAAACCATTTCCATGTAACTAAACTATTGAGCTTGAGCACATAGCACTGCTTCCTGATCTTAGCTGGACACCAGTCTGACATCGTACAGAACCTTATCTGTAGTGCCCCTCGTGGAGGGTTCAGCCGGAGGATTTTCGCCGACCAAATCTGTTACTAACTCTAAAGTAATTCGATTATGAATACGATATATAATATTATGTACATATTTCATAAAAACTATGAAGGCCTCCACTATAAGAGTAGTATATTTGAAAATTGGAGAGTTCTACCTTTATGCTAAGTTACATCTGCTTCAGTTGAAATCTGGCAGCTATTAAGTAACAAAAAAACTAATTTAATTATGAATAATTCAGTCGAAACTTTTTTAGAACCTTCTTTTATTTCTATTTAGATGAAAGATTAACAAATATTATTAGAATTAATTTCCACGCCATTCTCTCATATTTGTGCTTGGAACCCGGTATGACCTATGTAGGAACTGCATCCGGCCATAATCGCTTACGTTTCACGCCTGAGTTACTTGGAGTTTTGTTTTTCTCGTTATTTCTCTAATGTGACTTGAAACTATTTTCCACTATCAGAAAATATTGAAATTGAATTTCATTTGGGTTAACGAGACAAAATTTCGAACTAGAGATAAACCCGCATAAATTATGAAAGAAATTAATAAAAAAAATTTGACTGTGGATACAGGCTATTTACGTATCAATAAACCTATATCGAAAGACTCCAAGTATTTATTTTATTTGCATTTATGAATTATTAAAATATTTTTTTTTTTATAAGAACTTGCTTGCGTCAACCGATTTCGAAAATTCTTTCTGCATCGGAAAGGTGGTGTCTCAGAGGTGGTCCCATACTAATCTAGTTTAGATCCGATCAATGGATCATGAAAAAATTAACGGTACTCCTAAATTTTTATATGAGATTTGAAGTCGATTTTGTTTTTTGTTTAAAAATTACTTGTTTCTAGTTAACATCTCCCTATCCCCTACCTGTTCAGCGGATCGCTGCCTCTTTGGAACAGTGCCTGCCGATTTGCCAACAACCTAACCTGTTCCTACGTTAACTGCCTTGTCGGCAGTTCTCCGATCCTAGTCACGACCCTAATGGCTTGCCTTTTGATCATAA
>NW_016157127.1:63270-72618 GCF_001687245.7 Rhagoletis zephyria | reverse complement strand
AGGCCGAATTAGAGGGGCGGACTCCTCACCTGTGGTTGCAACCTTCCTTGAGCTGCCAACCCAGACCTTTTTTCAAGAGGGTTGCTCCTCCGTTCATAGGCAGCGATCAAAAACCATTTCCATGTAACTAAACTATTGAGCTTGAGCACATAGCACTGCTTCCTGATCTTAGCTGGACACCAGTCTGACATCGTACAGAACCTTATCTGTAGTGCCCCTCGTGGAGGGTTCAGCCGGAGGATTTTCGCCGACCAAATCTGTTACTAACTCTAAAGTAATTCGATTATGAATACGATATATAATATTATGTACATATTTCATAAAAACTATGAAGGCCTCCACTATAAGAGTAGTATATTTGAAAATTGGAGAGTTCTACCTTTATGCTAAGTTACATCTGCTTCAGTTGAAATCTGGCAGCTATTAAGTAACAAAAAAACTAATTTAATTATGAATAATTCAGTCGAAACTTTTTTAGAACCTTCTTTTATTTCTATTTAGATGAAAGATTAACAAATATTATTAGAATTAATTTCCACGCCATTCTCTCATATTTGTGCTTGGAACCCGGTATGACCTATGTAGGAACTGCATCCGGCCATAATCGCTTACGTTTCACGCCTGAGTTACTTGGAGTTTTGTTTTTCTCGTTATTTCTCTAATGTGACTTGAAACTATTTTCCACTATCAGAAAATATTGAAATTGAATTTCATTTAGGTTAACGAGACAAAATTTCGAACTAGAGATAAACCCGCATAAATTATGAAAGAAATTAATAAAAAAAATTTGACTGTGGATACAGGCTATTTACGTATCAATAAACCTATATCGAAAGACTCCAAGTATTTATTTTATTTGCATTTATGAATTATTAAAATATTTTTTTTTTTATAAGAACTTGCTTGCGTCAACCGATTTCGAAAATTCTTTCTGCATCGGAAAGGTGGTGTCTCAGAGGTGGTCCCATACTAATCTAGTTTAGATCCGATCAATGGATCATGAAAAAATTAACGGTACTCCTAAATTTTTATATGAGATTTGAAGTCGATTTTGTTTTTTGTTTAAAAATTACTTGTTTCTAGTTAACATCTCAATGCATTTAATTAGTTTTATACGTTTTTATAACACTCATTAGGTGGGAAAAAATTGCCAATATAGTGATACCATATTTGACTTCATACGGGAAAGAGGGCCAAACATTTTTTGTTGTGTTTTTGATTCGTGGTCTTCATTTAACCTAGTGCCGGCCACAATCGCACATTTTGTGCTTACATTTACATTTTGTGCATGTGTTGAAAGTTAAAAATCTCACCTAAAATATTTTGCAAACGTAACACAAAGTTTTATGATCATAACGTGTAATCATGATTACAAAAAATACAAAATTGTTTAGTTAAATATTTATAAATTGTAAAGCAAAAGTATCCCGTGGGAGAAGCTTTTTGAATCTGTCCATGGATTTTATACAGATGCGAAGAGTCCACTGACGCTGCGCATTACCTTGTTCAGCTTGAGCTGCGCTAGCTGGATGTTTCTTGCTGCTATGACGGCGGCCACGTCGTCCACGAAGGCGACAAGGAAGGCGATGTCCGGCATTCCCCNGGGAGAAGCTTTTTGAATCTGTCCATGGATTTTATACAGATGCGAAGAGTGTAAAAGCTTTCGATGGCCATCACTAATCTTGCCTATTAGAATTACAAAAGATTTGAGCAAACTATTTGATAAGCTGGTTTATTCAAGTTAATTCACATGATTTCATAAAACAAAGTTGCAAGCTTATACGTTGCTATATACATATGTATATTTATACAAATCGAAATCAAAGCGTAAATGATCTCATTTCTGTATATAGTTTTTCCGTTCATATCGTGGTAAATTTAACAGCTTATGAGGTTTACATGGCTTTTAAACGCTTATATGAGTACCCCCATCAAGTTTTGTTTCAAATTTAAAACTTTTAATATGTGGGCGATTCCACCGTCACGGGTTGGACATTTATACAGAAAAAATTTTCTTTCTTGTTTAAATTTAACCATATATAGTACTCAAGAATTCTACATTTTCGTATAACTACACCTAATTGACTATTATTTGAGTTATTACAAAATAGGAAAAAAATTTCAGCTTACTTTTATATGGAAAAAATCTGATTTATTTCTTCTGTCACGGGTGGTACAAAAAAAGAACCTGCTTTTTGGAGCAGATATATTTTACGCTCTCTTCGAATTTATTTCACTTTTCTGCGTGAACTTTATGTCTTATAATAAAACAAAGAACCAGGCACACAAACAAAGCAAAAACTACAAAAAAAATTATGGATATATTATATAAAAAATTCGAAATTCCTCTGTCACGGATGGGACAACGTTTGCCACAGGTAGGACGCGTAGGAATTTTTAAATGAAAAGGAGCTTTTAGTGTGGTCCATGTATAAAGATTAGTTATTAAAAAATATAAAAAGATAAGTAGGGGTTAAATTCACTCACGTTTTATCTTAGGATTGTGCCTTTTATAAGGAGAGAATGCTTAGCACCGTCAGCCAAAAAAATTATTAAAAATGAAAGCGATTTCCTAGCGTCTTAAAATTTTAACTTTTATATATTTAAATTTAATGGACTATAAAACTGCATACCTAGAAATTCACAACAAAAAGTTTAAAATTCTTGGGTGTAGTTGTTAAAGTTTGTTGAATTTTTATAATTTTTGTAAGTTTGAAATTGAGATTTATGTGGTTCTGGTTAGGTAATGTGCTAAACTTTTATAAAAAAAAACTATAAACATTAGATTAACAAAATAAAAAACCACAACTGTTCAAAATGTAACTTTACTTAATCAGCTGACCACAAGGTCAACAAGTAAGCGCATCCCCCCTAGTCCCCTTCGTCCACATCAACAAACAAATAAAGCTTATCAGCCCTGTAAACCTACCTCTGACAACTGTCCCACACATAGCTGTCACGGGTGGGACATGCTTTTTTGCTGAATTATTTTTATATAACTACGTGGAAACGACAATGCAATTGTGGTAAATATTTGCAATGGAATTCTGACATTATGTAACAAACACGAAACACAACCTCAACTTCTGTAATTAAATAGAACAACTTTTTGATTTTTTTGTAACGGGTGGGACAAGGCCAACACAGCTTAATAATAAGTCATAATATAGATAAATCAGTCACAAAATTTAATATCTAATACAATTTTATTAAAAGCAGATGAGTTCTACTATATATTTTTCTTACCAAACACTTGAATTATGAATCGCAAATTATTTGACAGTGCATTCAACACAACCTACTTTAAACTCAATCAAAAAATTTACATGGAACTTGATTTCGAAACGTAAAAAATGTAATAAAAATGTATTTAAAGCTTTAATCTGTTATTTTTTGATTGATTCAAGATTTTTACAAATGGCTTACATGTCCACACGTTTGTTAGTTTTATAAAGAAAATAATTTTTGCGCTGAGGTTCACTTTCCCATGGAACCTCCCATGTAGCTAATTTTTCTCTTTTTTATTTAATTGTGGTTCGCAGGTTGTCCTCATTATGGAGTGGTACTAGGAAGTTCTCTTGACCATTTTCCAACAATAAACGATTTCTTTTCTGTAGCTATCCCACTTTGTTTGTTCAATAAGAATAATAGCATCAAACAGGGCAAATGAATGAGTGAAAAACGAAATAACGTCCGAGAGGTATTACTATCCGTTCGTTGATAAAATTTAAATGCTGAAAAATATAAAAATGTAATTATAAATTTTTAGAAATATATATACAATATGAATATACTTATAAATTGTGTGTAAGACCTGCAAACCATTTTTTTAGAGTATTCTGAATTGTAGAGAAATTTTAAAGAATTCGTTAAAATCTCATCCGAATTTTTGCCGAACTTTATAAAATTAAATAAACGAGCACACTTCGATTCTTTTGCGAAATTTCGGAAGAAAATCGGTAAAGCAATGAAAATAATACCGTTATGTGAAGAATTTCTCGCAGAATATTTTCAGAACTCTCTTTATTTTTTGTACAGAAATTTCCTTACGAGTTCGTGTCAACCAATTCATATAATTTTATTTGAATATTCGTAAAAAAACGTTATAGAAATGAGATCCTCCTAAAGATTTCGTTAAGATTTCGGGAACTTTGGTTTGCAGGGACGAAACGTGGATATTACAGAACTCGTCTGAATTTCGATGTTCGTGAATCCGAGTAACCATTAAACAATTTTCCAATTTGTAGGAGGAAGATTTAAATAAACTAGCTTGAGATCGGTGCGGTAATGGTACCAGCCAAACCAAAAACAGTTTCAAAACATACGAAAGAATACTCACGAAACTACTAAACCCATGTTACAAATATAGTGGCGGTTAAAAATGAATGAATAGCGTGTCGTTTTTAATAATTAATAATTATTGTTATTTAAGCTAATTAATGTTTTCCAAGCTAAAGTTTTTTTTGATAATATTTTATAAAAATGTGGTTCATGCTTTAACAGACACCATATTAATGACACTTTCAAATTCTAAACAGATTTTAAAAAAATTCCGAACATTTTTATCTAAAATTCGGGCTTTAACCAGAATTTTTATAATTTTTTTTGGTATGCAGTTAACAGGCTTATAAAATTTTAGAAAATGAGTGAAAGTTTTGAGCGGCTAAAACATTGATTTTTATTAATTTTTTTTTGTTGACAACTTTTTTCATGTAAATAGCGAAATTTAGGAAACTGGCGTTGATTTTATTTTTAATTTTTTTTTCGCAAACGGTCTTGCGCTCATAATTCCACAACCAATTCATGTTTATATGGAAAAAATGCAAAACGCTACCAAAAAAAAAATAATTATTAAAAATCTATGCGATTTTTTAACCGCTCAAAATTTGCATTAACTTTACTAAAATTTCATAAGCCTGTAAAGTGCATACCCAAAAAGTTTATAAAAATTCTGGTTAAAAATATCGAAATTTAGATAATTTATGGAACTTTTCTAAATTATGTGTAAAGCTTAAAAGGGTGATTATAAGGGTTTTGTTAAAGCATGAACCATATTTTTATAAAACATTATCAAAAAAAAATTATCTCGAAAAGCACTGTAAATATTAAAAACGAAACACCATTCATCCTTGTTTGACCGCCACTGCTTATGAAGGTAGTTTCACTTCGAATATTTTTTATTAAAATCATGATTATTGATATATCCTTTTTCTGAACAATATACATATATGGCCTGCCACATTTTTCAAATAAACGTACACGAAATCACTTTTCTGTAGAAAATGTACATACATACTCATACATAGTGGCGTTCAAAATAATAGCAGCAAAATTCAAAATGATGCTGTTGGTAACTTAACGTTATTTTTTTATTGTTCATAATTTTCAATTAAAACATGGGTCCATCTATATCAGATACCATATACATAAAAGTTTCAAAGCTTACACAAAGTTCACAAAAACTAATTAAACTTCAAAAAAATTTGTATCAAACTTTCGATTTTTTTAATTAGATTTCTTAGAAAGATTTCAAGCATGCAGTTTTATAGCCCATTCAAATGATAAAGTGCATGAACAAAGCTTACCTTCATATGGAAGAAAATGCGCAACACCCTCCACAAAACAATTCTAAAAAATCAACGGTAATTTTTAGCGACTAGAAACTTGCACTTTATTATACTAAAATGGGCTAAATATTATACTGAATGGGCTATAAATTGCATGAAATTTTTTATACCCGAGCGCACTTGTGCACAAGGGTATATTAATTTTGTTCACATAACGGTTGTTTGTAACAGCCAAAACGAATCGAGATAGATATAGACAAATGTATACATAAATGATCAGGATGAAAAAAGAAATCGATTAAGCCATGTCTGTCTGTCCGTCCGTCTGTCCGTCTGTCCGTCTGTCCGTCTGTCCGTGTACACGATAACTCGAGCAAAAATTGAGATATCTCAACGAAATTTGGTATGTAGGTTTCCCTTAATCCAAGGTAGGTTGGTATTGAAAATGGGCGAAATCGGACTTTAACCACGCCCACTTCCCATATAACGGTAATTTCCAGAAATACGAAAACTGCGATATTTTAGTAACTACTGAAGATAATTCACTCAAAATTGATATTTACAATAATTTTTAGACGAAAAATAAGAATATTATAAATTTTTGGAAAATGGGCGTAGCCACGCCCACTTATGGTTACATGTGTATATCTAATAAGTTATTTTTCTCATAATTATTTGTGATGTCACATGGTGACGCATTCAAAAATAAGAGAATCTCCTCCAAATACCCATCATTGATCCAAAAAAATTTATTAGATATAGCTACAAATGTAGCTTTAAATTATAAAATTTTCATTTCAACGATCAACCTACCAAAACCGACAACTTCAGCAAAAAACATTTCAGCATGCAGCATTTTAATCTATTTTGGTATATTTAAAGGAAAATTATGGTACAAACGAAAAATGTTATACGGAAACCATAGTCAGCATGCACTAAAGTGAACAAACTGGAGATTAATAGTAAATTAACGAAAAATAAACTAAACAAACGTTGTGCTTAATAAATTAACTCACTTTTTCGTTGTGTACTAGCATTAGTAATAAAATTTGCGATAAATAACTCAAAAAGGCCATATTTTCTTTTGTTTATTTACAAACATGTGTTTGTGATCAGGTGATTTTCTTACTTGCAAGTTTTCGCTGGTAAACATTTTTCCAGCAGAAATTTGCAGCTCTCTACCACATTTTGCTCTCCGAATTTCCCCCACTTTGCAAGTTTTTTGGGTACGAGAACGCAAAACCAGTAACAGTTTTCTAAAACTTTTGATAGTTTTGGGTACAAGTACACTCCTAAAGTAAATTAGAGCATAACATTTATATATGTAGATATGTATGTGTTCATATGTTTCACAGCATGCTTTCGATAAACATCATCTTCACATCACTGCGGTTGCTCTGGCTATTTTACAAAATTAACAAGAAAATAATACCTTATTCTTTTGCATAAACATGCCATGAAAGTAAAAATTACATAAATTGATGATCAAACTTGACACTATTTTATAAAAATGTAATTTTTTCAAAATATCGTAAAGAAAAATCGATACATTTTCACACTGATTTTGCTATATCGTAAAACTAATTTAAAACTACTTAGTAGAAGTCTGAAATGCGACTAGATGAATAGAAGTGAATTTCAAGATTATGCTTAAATTTAATTTGCAACTTTGTTAGTTTCGACTTAGTAGCTGAGCTATGAATACGCGCCATAGTATTTATACATATACACATATGTGTAGTAATATAAGAATGTCACAACATTCAGGGTGTCCCAGAAGTAATGTGCCAAACTTTAGGGGAAGGTAGGTGGGGGGTGAGCTCCCCGATAAACAAAAAATTTGGAGGTAAAAGTGTCACCGTTTTTGAAATATTTACATTTTTCTGAACTAAAAAAAAAATCGTGCCTTTTCATGTATTTTCTTTAACTATACTTAGTAAATTTTTTATGTAAAATACTTCCAGATAGTTGCTTCTCCATACTCAAATGCAATGTAGTTAAAATATATTAAGGAACCATTATAAAATTAGGATTATTTTGGGATTTTTTAATTTTTGATATTTTCTTCCCCAACTTTGAATATCTCTGGTGAAAAAAAATGTACGAGCTATAACTTCACATTACATAAAAAAATTGCTAATTTAATAAACATTTCAGAAGGGTGCCACTCTTACAGTTTCTAATAGAAAAAAAGTTAAAGCCGCTTTTGTGGGTAAAGGACTGAGACACGCTAGAATGTATTTAATAGATTTAAATTTAAGTTGCCCTTGTTACCGACCAATTACATGCTAAATAGTACAAAGGTACATTATTAGATTTTGTGAAATTGGACCCTTCGAACATTGTGTTATTAATACTATGACAGAGAACACGCAGTATACATACGTCGCATGAATATGCGGATATTCACCTAATTTACGGTGAAGTTTGCTGTAATGCCAGAGCTGCTCAAAGACTCTATGCAGAGCGATACCCCAATCGTCGGCATCCGGGTCGTGAAGTATTCGCCCGTATACAGTATATACAGAGGCAACCACGATTTGGTTTGAGAGCGGAAATATTCATGATTGTGAGCCACCCCCAAAGAATGCTGAGCGCTCTCTGAGAACATGTGTTTCTAGTCATGGCACGGATAATCGAATAACCGATTATAATCGGTTATTTTCATTCGGTTAACGATTTAATTGTATCGAAATTTCCCTTTCGATTAATCGAGCGATTAACCGATTAATTTTAAAACTAATCGAAAAGAAACCATCGAAAATTGACTACATCACACAATCATGTATGAGTAAGAATTACGTAACGAAAATTGGAACTCTTATCTTCTTCTTCTTTTTTGGCGCTGTAACCGCCTAAGCGATTTTGGCCGAGTTCAGCAAAGCACGCCAGTCGTTTCTCCTCTGTGCCAACTGACCCCAATTGGAAACGCCAAGTGAAGCCAAGTCCTTCTCCACCTGATCTTTCCATCGCAGTGGGGGCCTCCCTCTTCCTCTGCTACCACCAGCGGGTTCGGAGTTGAATACTTTCAGAGCTGGAGCGTCGGTATCCATTCGAACGACATGGCCAAGCCAGCGGAGCCGCTGTATTTTAATTCGCTGCACTATGTCCATGTCGTTGTAAAGCTCATACAGCTCATCGTTCCATCGTCTGCGGTACTCGCCGTCGCCAACGCGTAAAGGCCCGTAAATCTTCCGCAAAATCCTTCTCTCAAACACTCCAAGCGCTCCTCATCGGATGTTGTTGTTGTTGTTGTAGCGGCTACAACAACCCCGCCCAGATCGGTTGGTATCTCAGTCGTTGTCGTCAAGTTCCACTAACGGCAACCCTAGGAAGCGTGCAGCTTCTGCGGGGTTTGCCCATAAGGACAAGGTCGTTAGGGATGTCGGGTTTGCCGGGCATGCGAAGAGATGTTTCGAGTCATGTGGGGTCTCTCCGCATGCCGGACATTCGTTCGTTCAGCCTACTCATTCAGCCTACTCAAGTAGGAGTTTAGCCTGCTGCAGTAGCCGGAGCGAAGTTGTGCGAGTGTAGTGCGCGTCTCCCGAGGCAGATGAAGCTCCATCTCGTCAATGTCCGGGGGTGGTGTGCCTAGAACGGCATTCACAGGTCTAGAGTCTACATAACTCGAGACTGAGTCCCTGTGAATGCCGTTCAAGGCCTGTCTGTAGGCTGTCGGGTCCAGAGGTTGCTTAATGAACCTCTGGACTTCGTCCGTTAGTTCATATAGATGCCTCCTGACGTGCCTAGGCGAGGGCTCCTCTGCAAGCAGCTGTCTGCT
>NW_016157127.1:45369-57550 GCF_001687245.7 Rhagoletis zephyria | reverse complement strand
GAGTAGGTTGAATGAGGATGTGCCGAATGAGTGTCCGGCATGCGGAGAGACCCCACATGACTCGAAACATCTCTTCGCATGCCCGGAAAACCCGACAACCCTAACGGCCTTGTCCCTGTGGACAAACCCCACAGAAGCTGCACGCTTCCTAGGGTTGCCGTTAGTGGAACTTGACGACAACGACTGAGATACCAACCGTCCTGGGTGGGGTTGTTGTAGCCGCTACAACAACAACAACAACAACAACAACAAGAAAAAACCATTTTGATCAAAATACATGTGCGAGAGTGGCAGCATTTTGCTGCATCGCACGAAAACCAACCCGTTGCCTATTGGGATATGTTAGGCCGTTCAGAATGCAATAAAAAACATATTTTAAAATTTCAATTGAAGGTTATTTGGTCTAACAAGACTTAATTAATCGCTTTCAATCAGATGGCCGGGCATGGTATTGGATCAAAGACCCAAATTAAGCCCATGCGCTTCATGTAAGGCAAACTGTGAATCACAACGGGAAAATTTTAGTTTGGCATCCCCCGCGTACAAAAAAAAGGTGGCTATGGGGGGGTAGGGGGAGTTCTCCTGATTGCAAATATATATACTTTTAGCTGCAGGAGGCTTATAGTTTTTAAGTTATTTGTTGTTAAATTTTGTAAATTGAACTAACCTCTCGGCGCTATTTCACACAATAAAGACTATATTTATGTACACACTTCGGCAAAATAGTTGCATTAAAACCCCGCACAATGAAATGTAAAAAATTTTTTTACATTTATGATGTGTTTTTAGTAAATTAAGTAAGTTTTTATAGTTATCACGCACTTATATATGTATACGCACATTGTGAATACAGAACCGTTGATTCAACCATGGTTCAACACTGACATTAGAAGAGTGCTGCCACATCTAAGAAAATAACAATAAAAGAGAATAGTTTTTATCGTACCCATTTTCCTGCTCAGCGTTGAATTAGTAGTAAAGGAGGGTATGGGGTTAAACACCCCCAATATATATACAAAAAATGACAAGTGCCGCAGGAGAAGAAAATCGCGCGATTTTTTATTAAAAATTTTCATTGTTTATCGAAGTATTGATTTTTATGGGAAAAGCGCCGCAGGCGAAAATTTGTAATAAAAAATCGGGTCTTTTTTATTACAAATTTTCCTTATTTATCGAAGTATTGATTTTTATGGGAAAAGCGCCGCAGGCGAAAATTTGTAATAAAAAATCGGGTCTTTTTTATTACAAATTTTCCTTATTTATCGAAGTATTGATTTTTATGGGAAAAGCGCCGCAGGCGAAAATTTGTAATAAAAAATCGGGTCTTTTTTATTACAAATTTTCCTTATTTATCGAAGTATTGATTTTTATGGGAAAAGCGCCGCAGGCGAAAATTTGTAATAAAAAATCGGGTCTTTTTTATTACAAATTTTCCTTATTTATCGAAGTATTGATTTTTATGGGAAAAGCGCCGCAGGCGAAAATTTGTAATAAAAAATCGGGTCTTTTTTATTACAAATTTTCCTTATTTATCGAAGTATTGATTTTTATGGGAAAAGCGCCGCAGGCGAAAATTTGTAATAAAAAAGACCCGATTTTTTATTACAAATTTTCATTATTTATCGAAGTATTGATTTTTATGGAAAAAGCGCCGCAGGCGAAAATTTGTAATAAAAAAAAGCGCGATATTTTATTAAAAATTTTCATTATTTATCGAAGTATTGATTTTTATGGAAAAACCGCCGCAGGCGAAAATTTGTAATAAAAAATCGGGTCTTTTTTATTACAAATTTTCATTATTTATCGAAGTAATGATTTTTATGGAAAAACCGCCGCAGGCGAAAATTTGTAATAAAAAATCGGGTCTTTTTTATTACAAATTTTCATTATTTATCAAATTATCGATGTACGTTTTCTACATTTGTGTACTTTGAACTACAATAACACCAGTAAATAGGAGTGTACTCGTACGCCCAACTTTCTAAAGTTTTAGAAAACTTTTACTGGTTTTGCGTTCTCGTACACAAAAAACTTGCAAAGTAGGGGAAATTGAGAGAGCAAAATGTGNATTAGGAGTGTACTCGTACGCCCAACTATCTAAAGTTTTAGAAAACTTTTACTGGTTTTGCGTTCTCGTACCCAAAAAACTTGCAAAGTAGGGGAAATTGAGAGAGCAAAATGTGAAAGAGAGCTGCAAATTTCTGCTGGAAAAATTTTTCCCAGCTAAAACTTGCAAGTTAGAAAAGCAGCTGATCACAAACACATGTTGTAAATAAACAAAAGAAAATATGGCCTTTTTGAGTTACTTATTGCAAAATTTATTATTAATGCTAGTATACAACGAAAAAGTGAGTAAATTTAATATGCACAACGTTTGTTGTGCTTATTTTTCGCTAATTTGCTATTAATCTCCAGTTGGTTTACTTTAGTGTGTGCTGACTATGGTTGCCGTATGACATTTTTCGTTTGTACCATAATTTTCCTTTAAATATACCAAAATAGATTTAAATGCAGCATGCTGAAATGTTGTTTTGCTGAAGTTTTCGGTTTTGGTACGTTGATTGTTGAAATGAAAATTTTATAATTTTAAAGCTACATCCATGATAAAAACATAGCAAGGTAGAACCGTTCTCTCAATTTGTCGGCCATTATTTTTTTTTTGAAGTTTGCCAACATTTTAAAATCATATAAAAGTGAAAATAAAAAATCGAAATTGTTCGAAATTGTTGTTGCTTGAGATTGAAAATGAAAATGTGTGTGTGAGTTTGTGAGTAAATTTAAAAATTAAATTGTTTGGAAACGTCAAGAATTTTAAAAGTGACTCTCAGCTACCTTACTATATTTTTATCATGGCTACATCTGTGCTATATCTATTACATTGTTTTTGGATCAATGATGTGTGTTTGAAGGAGATACTCTTGTTTTCTGAATGCGTCACCATGTGATATCACAAATAATTATGCATTCCCACGACAGCCGGTTCTACGTACCGGAATGACTCGGGTTTCACCCGACCAAGGGCTGTTGTTTCGGCGATCTAACCCCGTTTAGGTCGGCGAAGTATCTTAGAAGTTGTCCGTCCATAGGGCTACATTCACTACGCATTCTCCTACTCAGGGCTGGCATCGAGTCAAACCCTGGGCCAGAAACATACACCTGCTGTGTATGCCGAAGACGATTACACCACAACTCCACCTCAGTCAAGTGTAATGCCTGCGAGGGGTGGAGTCACCTCAGGGTCTGCTCGGGACTACGGACACACAGACAGTGGACCACGTCGTACGTGGCCCCCTGTTGCTCAAACAGAGCAGCCTCCACGGCTAACCATAGTCCGCCCGAGCAGCCTCACACACTCACACAGCAGCCACACACAGTCACCACAACACAACAACATAATAACACCACAGACCGTACCACAGCCACTACAGACCACATAACACACACAACCGCACCACCACCCACACGCCGCCGCCAACAACTCCTGGTTCCCCCTACAATCTGCACGGTATGTCAGACCAGAATATTCCGTAATGTGACATCAGTCAAGTGCAACACCTGCCTTGGCTGGTGCCACTTTAGGGCATGTTCAGGTCTGCGTACCACGCGAGATTGGACGGGGAATTTCGAGGGCCCGTGTTGCGCTGCTCGGTCGCAGACGTCAATTGCGACGCCCCCCACCACCACCACAGGGCGGCAATCACCTCAGCAGCACACACAGCCAACGGCGGCAAGAACATACACATCACTTACACCCCACATCACGACACGTCTCCCGAACCACATGAAGCTCCTTCAATTTAACTGTAACGGGCTACAGAGCAAGATTGAGGAGATAACCGTCTTCATGTGTCGGCATGGTATATTAATAGCTGCGGTCCAAGAGACGAAGTTGCACAGCAATTCAACTTTGTTGAATTGTGCCGGGTACAACGTGCACCGTCGAGATCGCGAGCGAGATAATGGTGGTGGCTTAGCGTTCATCACGCACCACACCGTGCAGTATCGTCTTATCGAAGCAGACATCGACCGCAGGGATACCACCCTAGAATGTCAGGGCATCGCTATCCGGTCAGGCGATGTCGAGCTCGAAATATTTAATATATACATACCCCCTGTCACCTGCTGCCCGGCAGGATATCACCCTGATATAGGTGCGCTCCTCAGAGGTGAAAACCGTATGGTAGTAGGTGACTTTAATGCGCACCACGATCTTTGGCACTCAAGCCTGTCAAACGATCGTAGGGGAACAGACTTGGCTGAGCAGATAGACGATTCGACATTCTGCACAATGAACGACGACGCACCCACCAGGATTATGGGTAACTGCAGTAGCTCGCCAGACATCACAATAGTCAGCGCTGGTCTGATAAACAGCATAACGTGGCGACCTATGCTGACTCTAGCATCAGACCATCTACCCATAGTCATCTCGATTGATAAACCAACCGACTTTGCCTCCGCCAAACACCGGACCTATATCAACTTTTCTAAAGCTGATTGGAAAGGTTACGCGGAGTTTACTGAAAACACCTTCGCAGCGCTCCCCACACCAACCGACGTCCATCTCGGTGAACGTAAGTTCCGCAGGGCTATCACTGCTGCTGCAGCTCGCTTCATACCGGCAGGATGTATATCGGACCCACGTCCAAACTTCCCTGCCGAAGCGGCTGTTCTAGCCGATGAGCGTGATAGCCTTCGTCAGGCCGATCCCGGAGATCCCCGTATCAGGGATCTCAACGCGGAGATTCGGCAACTAGTAAACGTACATAAGCGGAAGAAGTGGGAGGAGCATCTGAAGACTTGCAACTTCACCTCTGGTGTGAGCAAGCTTTGGTCAACCGTGAGGTCATTGTCTAATCCGACGAAGCACGACGACAGAGTCGAAATTTCCTTCGGCGACCATGCCTCGTCGGACCCGGAGCGATGCGCGAGCTATTTTAGCCGGCAGTTCATACTGCATCCTCCGGTGGACAAAGCCAAGCGTCGAGTGACCAGAAGGCTGCACAAACTGCCAACAACTTGTGCCCCCCTTGCTTTCACTTGCGGTGAAGTTCAGGTGGCCATCGGGAAGGCGAAAGCCTCCAAAGCCATGGGTCCCGACGGAATATGCATGCTGATGCTGAAAAATTTGGGTCCTGCGGGGGTAGCGTACCTAACGGAGGTCCTCAACTTGTCAATGGCCACTCTCATCATCCCAGACATCTGGAAGGTGGGGAGAGTGGTCCCACTGCTCAAACCGGGGAAACCTGCCAACAAAGGAGATTCGTATCGTCCGATTACACTCCTTTCCCCGGTAGCGAAGACACTCGAGGCCTTGCTACTCCCGTACTTCACAAACCACCTGACCCCAGCGAAGCATCAGCATGGTTTCCGTAAAGTGCACAGTACAACAACAGCACTTAACGCCATAAACACTCAGATAACTCGTGGCCTTAACCGTAACCGTCCCTGTGAGAGAACGATTCTAGTAGCGTTGGACTTGTCAAAGGCGTTTGACACCGTCTGCCATTCCACGCTACTGGAAGATATAGAGGCCTCCTCTCTCCCACAGAGGCTCAAACGGTGGTCGGCAAATTATCTGAGTGGTCGACATTCGTCGGTAATATTTAGAGACAAAACGAGTAAGCAACGAAAAATAAAACAGGGGGTTCCTCAGGGTGGTGTCCTTTCCCCGCTACTGTTTAACTTTTACATTTCAAAGCTCCCTCAACCACCAGAGAGAACAACAACAACAACACCAACAACAACAACATTTATAAACGCGTTTTACTTAATTAATTAATTAAGAATTGTATATTAAAGTGGAAATCTCAGGCCGGGGTTTTAATGCAACTATTTTGCCGAAGTGTGTACATAAATATAGTGTTTATTGTGTGAAATAGCGCCAAGAGGTTAGTTCAATTTACAAACTTTAACAACAAATAACTTAAAAACTATAAGCCTGCTGCGGCTAAAAGTATATATATTTGCAATCAGGAGAACTCCCTCTACCGTTCCATAGCTACCTTAATGCGGAACTCCGAGGATGCCAAACTAAATTGCAGCCAAATCACCCAAAACATGCTGCATATGTTCGCAGACAGACAGACAGAAGTGCGTGTGAACAGTTTATAGTCGCTCATCCTTCTACAAACAAACAGTTGCAGAAAAATGAGCGATAAAAACTATTCACAGTCGCTTATTGAACGAGAAATCGACATGCATAATACCATGGGAAAGCGATAATCGAATAAGCATCGTTTATCTACTACCAGTCGACACTCACAATAGGGGTGTATATTTTTTTATATACATATGTATGTTACCGCATAACTTTGGACCACGTTAACCGATTTTTATAATCCTTTTTTTTTAAGGAAAGATGTTACCTCACAGGTGGTCCCATACTAATTTGGTTTAAATCCGATCATTGGATCATGAATAAATTAACGATAATTTTAAATTTTTATATGAGAATTGAAGTCAGTTTCGTTTCTTGCTTAAAAATTACTTGTTGCTTATTTAACTTTCAATTCGTTTGAATAGCTGATGACACTTCACCAGATTTTACAAGGAAAAATTCTTCGGGTAAAATCTTGCAACTTCTGACAAGGACAGATTTTAATGTCCCATTTTTTCCCTACTTTGCCTGAGCACCGAGTACGGGAACGTTTTCTGGTAAATTCCTGTAAATTCTTGCACCTTTTTGCGAGTTAGGGAATGCAAAAAATACTGGCAGTAACACGCGCCGTTGATGCCCCTTTAGATTGTTTTGCATCAATTTTCGGCGTGACCAAGCACCAAAACAAATTAAAATTGATTGGTGGAACCAAATATTCGAAAATAAAAATAATTTTCACTGATGGTGTTTTCGCTTCTACCAAAGAATGTTGCCTTTTGATTGCCCCATGTTCTTTCGATTCTAAATAATGGCAAATGGTTGGAAAATTCCTTGTTCGTTTCTTAAAATGTCACTCTTCTAAGACAAAAAAGGCACATAATCTGCCCTTTGAAGCTTTTTCAGGAGAAGGTTGCTCTGACGACCAGATGGTTGCGTAAAACAGCATTATTATGAAATGCGTGAGCCAGATAACAAGAGGGTAAAAACATGCTCTTTTACAGGGTTGTGAGTGTAATATCAACCACATTTTTCACCGTTAAAGAGCACCATTATTTGGAAGAAACGAAATCACCATTAAATGAATCTGGTGAAACGCAGCCTTAATCAGTTAAAAGATACTTACCCAAATAACAGAAGTACGCATTCAAAGGAACAGATTCCAAAAGAAACCAATATGACGTAATATTGAAAAATGGAGCTAAAGCTGAGAGTATAGCAATAGCAGCCGTGTATTTCAATGATGTTCGTCGACACAAAGCAGGATTAGTCACTGCCATCATTCGATAACCAGCGCGAGAGTAATCAGGTCGAAGATTCCATGATAAAGCATTAAAATGAGGAAATTGCCAAGCAAAAAGTACTCCGGCCAGAAAAAATGATGCAGCGTCAAGATTGCCAGCGCTGCCAGCCCATCCCATCAAAGGAGGTATAGCTCCTACCAGAGATCCGATCCATGTATTCAGTATGCTCACCCTTTTCAGAGGTGTATACACCGCAGTATACAATATGAGGTTAGTGAACCCTAATGCCGCTGTCAAACCATTCACACCAAAATAAAGCAAACTGAGTCCTGTCGTTGCTGAGAGTAAGGCAAATCCAATACAATGCAACGGTGCTAGCTGCCCTGTAACTAAGACGCGATTTTTTGTCCTTGACATCTGTGAATCAAAAGGTACTTCGTGATATTGGTTTATAGCATTAGCAGCTGCGGAAACTAATCCAGTACCCAAGGAACACGCAGAAAAGGTATATATGTCAAACGGCGTGGGTGCCATCGCGTATCCGCTCATCGCAGTAATAACTACTAAAGCTAAATTTGTAATCTTATGTTAAAATATTTTTAATTGTGATCTGAGGTTAACTTACACGTTAGCCGGAATTTCGATAATTGTTTATAATGACTTATTACATTGCCCAAAGCAGTATATGGACTGGGTCGCCAAATACCTTCGACCACATCGGTATCCCCATCTTGCGGCACACTATTCAACGAACTTCCATTACATTTTTGGCTTATTAGCGGAATTCTAGTCACTGGTACCATAACAACATCCGAACATTTCTTTCCAGAATTACTGCAACCTTCTACATGGCACATACGTATTAACCTAGTAAACTATACGAATAATTAATTTCGATAGTGTGTCTTAACCACAAAATTATACTTTGTGAACTTCTATAAAACTGCTTTTATATGATCTCCAGGAAATAAACATTCTAACATCTATCTTCGATCGACTGAAAATCAAAATTCCATCTTATCCACATAAAGTGTTTAAGTATTAAATAATAACACATTTAAATTAGGCCTGTAGAAAAAAAATCGATGCATCGGGACAATTCATGATACAATAATTAAAGATTCGATAAACGGAACACACCTAGATCTCATCAGCTGTTTGACTGACTATCAAGTTGCCTCACGTCTGGAGAGCAAAAATCGATATCAAGACGACGTTCAAGTTGAAAAAGTGAGACTGGGTTGAGCCATGAACGAAAGACACAAGATCACGCGGGACGGAAAGAACGAAAAAAGTTATTTTCTAGCTGCCGAAATCTCGACGCCATCTTTGCTGTAAGAAGTAAACAACGAAGAGAACGGAGAAAACCGCGAAATTGTTGAACGCATGAAAAATCATTTTTATTATGCAAATTCTTCTAAAAATCATGCCGTTGTGTTAAATTATTCTTTATCTTATGTGTACACACGTTGTCACAAGCGAAAATGAAGAAAATTGCAGTAAAAAGCCACCACCAAATTGTAAACAACGAAGAAATGTAAATAAACGGCTAATGTCAAAATCGTTCAACTTTTTTCCTTAATGCGATTCTAACGGGCTAGTCTCCTGCCCGCGTGATCTTGTCTTTTTGGTTCATGGGGTTGAGCAGTGTTTGCATAAGCCGTGTTTTATTTGTCCAGAAATTTTAAGCTATTAGCTTATTTGGTATGGATAATGTGACGAACCGTGCTTCTTTCGGAAGTACTCGCTCTTGTCCTACGTACTTCGAAGTACAGACAAATGTACTTCTTTGCGGTATTTTGTACTTCAGGAGGGAAATTTTGTAACAAGTTAGCGACAATTTTCGGATCGCTTTCGCAGCTTTTGTCTCATGATATAAATGTTATGTTCATCTCGAAGGCTGTAAAGGCCCTCATGTTTCCCCTTGGGAATTTAGACCTATCAGTCTCTCTTCGTTTTTGCTAGAAACGCTAGAGAGACTGATAGACCTTTACATAAGGAACGAGATTCCTCGTGACTGTCTTTCAAGATCTCAATATGCTTATTGAAAGAAAAGGTCGGTGAATACCGCCCTGCACACATTGGTAAAGTGGTCAGAGGAAGCCTTCACGCGTAAAGATTATGCAGTAGGGGCCTTATGCGATATGAAGGGGGCCTTTAACAATGCCACTCCAGAGGCAGACAGAATTGTCGCAGTACGAATTGCTATTGAGCTAAGAGGAACCGGATTCTTTTGTGATCTAAAATAGGAAAAGAAGACGTTTCTCTGCTGCAGAAAATATTTTTATAGGACACTTTAAACCCGTTACCTCTCAAGTGCTAGTGTTGGGGGTTCCAACAGGCCATGGTGCGATTGGTATTCATGCGGCGAGACTCGGAATTTCAACTGATCCCTTTTTATCAGCTGTGAAGAGGAATATGAAGCGTTAACTTAACCCAACCTAACCTGTACTTCTTTGAGCTATGAAATAGTTGGTCACATTAGGTATGGAGGACTTACCCAACATAATTATTACTACGTTTATGCGTAGTCAAATTCACGAAATCATTTCATGAATTTGGTTAAAATTGGCTGCATAATCACAAATTCATGAATTTAGTTATACACGAAAGTTAACCATGAATTCGGCATAATTTCATGAAATCGTGAAGTGCAAGTCCGGCAACGCCACGTTCCACAAACAGCTGTTTACTAGGGTTACGATGTTTTCAGAATAATAACCATGAGTGGCATAACCAGAATTTTAAACACTGGAAAAGTTATGTGGAATTGTTCAAATTTAAAATGAATTCAAATAGAATAAACTGAAAATGTATTAAAACCAATTTGAATAAAATAAGGTTCATTGCCTGGCACCAACGGCTTTTGCAAATTCAAAAGGAGGCAAAAAATAACAACCCTACTGTACAGTTTCCCGCCAGTGCGTTGCCACTTTTTCAAATCACTTTATTTCATGAATTCGCGAACTATGCATAAACGGGACCATTTTTGAATTCATGAAATGAAGAATTCACGAATTCTGTCGCATAAATGTAGTATATATTGGCTTATGAAAGGCTATCTTGGCTTGCATATTGAACAAGAGGCATTGCCATTCAGCATAAGAAATTTTCTCCTTCAGCCAATCAGAAAGAGGCAAAAACTTACTTTGACACCAATTGCAGTCAAACAACTGTCAAAATTAGGCTAACATAGGAAATAAGCTAATTTCGTTTTATTTGACCAAGATTTAGCTATTTGCTTGGGATGGTTGAATAAAACATACCTATTATTAAACTTTGCGTTCAACATTTGCGTTCAACTCAACGCAGGGTTGCACGAAAAAAAGTTTAATAGCTAAATGTTGGCAGGCGATCAATTGTGTTGAAAGCGGTTAGTTGAATGGCCATTCAACCAAAAGTTGAATGCAAAGGGTTGCAATTTAATTAGCCATCCCCGGATATCCGCATTAAAGGTACGACCGCACTAGGCAACGCGACACGACAACACACAGCGTTGCAAAATAGTCTTTGCATGAATTCTTATGGAGCATACCGCACTACGCTGCAGCGGAGCTACGCGACGTGACGTTCCGCGGCAAAGTTGACCAACTAGGCAAAAGTGTCGCGCCGCATAGTGTCGCGCAGTTTCGGTGCCGCATAGTGCGGTATACCCAGCGCAACGACATAACATTTCGTATTATATTTGTAACTTGAAGAAATTGGGTTTCGAATTGTGAGTGAATATTCACATGCATTTCATTCAAGAAAAAAATTTTATGTAAATAAACACAACATTTGAGAAGTATTTGTAAAGGAAAAAAAAAAATAAAAGGCGTTAACATTACATCAGTGTGACTGGCATCCATCTTCTTTGAAGGTTTTCACACAAATAAATTAAAAATTTTGCAGCGAAGCGTCGCACCGCTGCTGTTCCAGTGCAGTGTTGCATCGCTTAGTGCGTTCGTACCTTAAGGTTGCTATGGAACGGTAGGGGGAGTTCTCCTGATTGCAAATATAATGGCCCGTAGTCATAGTCAAAATAAAGTCGTCTTTAAAGTTAGTTGCAGCGTTTTGACAGATATCCCATTGAAAATTATGTCAAAAAGCTGCAACTAACTTTAAAGTCGACTTTATTTTGACTATGACTACGGGCCAAAGTTTTTAGCTGCCGGAGGATTATAGTTTTTAATTTATTTGTTGTTAAAGTTTATAAATTGAACTAACCTCTCGGCGCTATTTCACACAATAAACACTAGATTTACATACACACTTCGGCAAAATAGTTGCAATAAAACCCCGCACAATGAAATATAAACATATTTTTTACATTTATTATGTATTTTTAGTAAATTAAGTATGTTTTTAAAATTATCACGCACTCATATACGTACACACACAATCTTAATACAGAACTGTTGTTTCAACCATGGTTTCACACTGATATTAGAAAAGTGCTGCCACATCTAAGAAAATAATGGCTTTGTTCCATACGCTTTCCGGGCTGCTCCGGTAATTAGAGCGTAAAAGTAAGTTATGCAGCGTTTTTGCTGCATTAAAAATGCAACATTTAGCACTTTCGAACATATGTTTTCGAAGAGCGTTCATGCTATAGCATTTAGCAAATGTACATTTACGCGAGTTCGAAATCGTATGCTTTTGACAAACAGCCGTGTTCCAGTCACTTATTTAGATGCGTATATATTACGATCAATTCTCACGCAGGAGATAATGTGCAAAAACCCTACTGAAAAGGAAAAAATAAATTTTAAACCAAAAATTCAATACAAAAACTTGAATTGTTTTAACCATAACCGAATATTTGTTTGTGTATATATTCATTTGTCGGTGCTGTCAATTA
>NW_016157127.1:40646-41361 GCF_001687245.7 Rhagoletis zephyria | reverse complement strand
TGACGACGATGCAACGATCACCGTGGAATCGTTCTGCAAATTGTTACCAGCAACTGACCCGCTGGCTGCCCGCTGGTATTTGTTCAATTACTGAAAAAATGCAAATCATTATAATGATTGCAGTGATTTAACACTTTCAGCGATTTGCACTGCATTTAATAAGTACACATTCTTTACTTTTAAACAACCAATTTACCATTTAAAATTAAATAATTCCGTAAATCCGCGATTTATTATGCACTTTGTAAACAAACCTTTCAATTTCGCCCCAGCTGTTCGATTCTTCTTCTTTTTCTTATTGAATTCGTCTTTGCTCTCTCATTCTGGTATTTCCGGACGTCACGGCCAGTTGCTCTCAGCTCGATTGGCGTAATCTTGTATTCTATCATTCTTGGTTCGAATCGTGGAAATTTTGGAAGATCACAGGGTTGCTTTTAGCATTTAGATTCTTAATGCAAAAATGGAGTTGCATTTAGGTGACGAATTTTGTATGGATAAATGTACATTTAGAGTAGCATTTAGAGCTAAATGTGCTTTTACGCGTAAGCAAAAACAGCCTATTACTCTCCCACAAGTGTGAAAAATGTGTCAACACGTGCCAAAAGTGCCCAGAGCGCGAGGAACGGAAAACCCGACATATCGTGCCCGGAATCAACAAATCAGCTCTAAACAATGGCGCATATTCATAGTCATATTTAGTACTCAACTAAGTCGA
>NW_016157127.1:36817-40546 GCF_001687245.7 Rhagoletis zephyria | reverse complement strand
ACACATATGTTAGTGTTTGGCCGAGCTTCTCCTCCGATTTGTGGCGTGATGTTGTCACACAAANGAAACGCAAACCGGTAGAATTCTAGTTCACAACTAGTAGTTTTCCCTGCAGGGAATAGATTGGCGCTTACACATATGTTAGTGTTTGGCCGAGCTTCTCCTCCGATTTGTGGCGTGATGTTGTCACACAAAGTTCCTTCTTAGCAGAACGTAATTTAGCATTTTCGACAACCGACCACCTAACCAAATGTCTACAAGAGAAAAAAAAAATTAGAAATCAACACGATTCTTTAGCAATTTAAAACTTGCACATTATTACCCAGGTAAATAATGGGCTATCAAACTGCACACTCAAAAAAATTCTTAAAAATCCGAATAAAAAGTTGAAAATCTAGCTGAAACTTTGCAGATTTTTTATAATTTTTGCACAAATGAAAGGTGGACTTATATATTCTTTGTTATATAAAGAGCTAGGCTTTCATGGAAAAATAATAAACATTAAATAAACAAAAGCAAAACAGCCACAATCTATCAAAATATTGATGACTTAATCAGCTGCTCACAAGTGTATGTATAAAAAAATAAATTTTTATATTAACGATCTCAAACCAGTTTACAATGAATTTTAAATGTGTTCTGTCGAAATGACATTTTAATATGCCTTACATACATACTTATGTACCTTTTTATACAATAAAAGTTTAATAAGAACAATTCTGTGTGCATATATTTGAAAAAGACGTATTTGGGTAGGAAATGACGTTTTTTCAGACCAAGAGGGACGTTTTCTCATGCCGAAGACCTGGCAACACTGTAAGCAGGTCATAAGCGTTTTTGTTTTTGTCAAACACTGCAGCATAGGAAGTGCGCGGTCAAACATGTGTGTACACTAAGGCATCCAATCCCGGACCATTTTGTGAATCCCGGGATCCCGTGATTTCGTGATCTTAAACTGGTAATCCCGGGATCGCGGGTTATTATTACCATTAATTAAAATATGCTAGCAAACCAGTTTTGTAGTCTTGCTTTAGTGCGAATACTAGAAATAAAAATAAATTTGTGTTTTTAAGCAAAGAAATATAAATGTCTTTGTTTTATATCGGTTTAAAAAGCTAATTACAAACTGAATAAACTAAAAAGTATATAATTGAAATTCATTCATATTGCAGTCGCAGTCATTTTTACAAAAAGTAAAAAATAAGAGATCATATTTACACTTACATTTAGTATTTATACATATACAGTATATTACATTATGTATGTATATTATACACATATGTGTAGTAATATTAGTATGTCACAACATATGTAGATATGTGATAATTAATAGTTTTAATAATTATTGTACTAATTAATAGTATGTTTAGAAAGTGAATATTAATGTGTAGTACAGTTTAAAAGCTCAATTAGTCTAGGCTTAATTTTCGTAACTTCATTCAACTTAATGAGGCGTATTCTGGTTTTCGTACGAATCGAAAATTTGAAATTTTTCTATAGAAAATGATAAGAGAATTTCAATATTTTCGATTCGTACGAAAACAAGAATACGCCCCAATATTTTGGCCAACCTGTTATATTAAGAACTGTGGTGGCGGTTAGCTAAAACTTAACTTACCGTAAGAAACTTAAGAACCTGTAGGTTTTAGATTCTTAAGTTACGGCATTACGGAAATTGAGAGCGGTGAGAGAATCAGGCTTGCCAGATTTTCTTTGGCATTTCTCAAAAATAAATGAACGCAAACATATTTTTTTGCGTGAAGTTTTTTGATGTGGCATTTTAGGTGGCAAACTGTCAACCAGCTGAAAAAGAAAACACAAAAACAAAATATTTCCGCTTCTGGCATAAGTTGACGCGTTGAGTAATCATAGATGATTTCTTACCGTAAGTTAAATTAAGTTAACTGAGGTTTAAGTATTTCAAAAATATAGAAAGTTAGATAAAATCTCGGCACAGCTTTTTGACGATTCTCACGACGACTTCGACTTAACTTCGTTGCTACATACTCCTTACTCCCAGTGCTGCCACACGTTACTAATGCCTAGTGTTACCAGACGTGACAGATGCTTAGTGCTGCCACCTTACATATATACGTATGCATATATACAAGTCGGACAGATTTAAAAAAAAAATGATGTCATGTCTCCGATTCGCTTAAAATTTTTTATGGGTTCTATACATGAAATAAGCTTACACGTATTCGAGAATTTTATTTTATTTTTCTTCGGAGATATCATCTGTCAAAGTTCGAATTTTTTCGTAATTCTGACCATTCATGCACCTCTTCAAATCGTTATAGGAAACGGGCTTTCTATATGATGGTTCTGATTGTCCTAAAGTTAACTTAGCTATTATCAGTTGAACTTTTTTAAGTTGATTTGCATAGTAAAGACCAGTAAACTCGGGATTTAAAATTACACCAACGTAATCCTTGTTTAATTCTCTATAAAAACATGTTCCAAAAAAATGGGAGTTTTTAAAGAAATATTTTTTAATTATTTGTTTTTTTTTATGACGCGGTGGTTTATTTTGTGAGAGTCAAAAATGAAGTCTCGACGATGGACAGTACCCGAGATATAACAATTTGAAGAAGTACATGATTATTTAGTCAGAATCTCGAAAAAATCCAAAATTTGCCAGATCATATATCCGAAGAAAACAGGAAAAATGTGAATCCAATCGAAATTGTGACACCAAATTTGGTGTCCGATATGAAAAAGAATGTCTACTTTATTATCATTATTATTCCTTAATATATTTTAACTACATTGCATTTGAGTATGGAGAAGGAACTATCTGGAAGTATTTTACACAAAAAATTTACTAAGTATAGCCTGATTTGTAGATGCAGTTAAAGAAAATACATGAAAAGGCACGATTTTTTTTAATTCAAAAAAAATTTAAATATTTCAAAAACGGTGACACTTTTACCTGAAATTTTTTTGTTTATCATAGAGCTCACCCCAAAAATTTTAAAGAAATCACACATACACACGTCGAAATTCTCTATGAAAAGAAAAATTTAAAAAAAAAAAATCTTGAAAAACTTTTCACATAAAAATTTTTTGATTAAAAAAAATTAGTTTTTGAAAATATATATATATCTCAAAAAAAGCTTTAAAAAATCGCAATGGTAGCTCTGAGTATTGCGCAATATTTAAGCATAGTATTATGGGGTGCACTCTACAATAATTATAATTTGAGTTATGATTTTTTTACGCCTAAGTTGAGTAAAATGAGTACATTACAAATTTAAAATTATTTTTAATTCTTTTTAGAATTGTTTTGAGTATGCAGGTTTGTAGCTCATTAAATATAGTATAATATAGTGCAAGTTTTAAGCTACTACAAAATTGCTTGATTTTTAATATTTTTTATTCTGCCGGCTTTTTGCACTTTTTTCTTATGGAAGAAAATGAGCAAAACCGTTTTCAAAGGAAATCAAAAAAATTAACGCCGGTTTTGCAATCGGTTAAAACTTGCACTTTATTATAATATACATTTATATGTATATATATATTATAAATTTAATGTGCTAAATAAAATTTTGTAGTGGACTCATTTTACTCAACTTCGGTGTAAAAAAAAATCGTAACTCAAGTTATTGTACAGTGCAGCCCATAAAAATAATATAATAGATTGGCGCTTACACATATCGAGCCCTAACCATTTACTAAAAATTGATACACCTCGGCTTACCATCTAGCGGAAGGTTTCGGAAGGGTGAA
>NW_016157127.1:10470-35582 GCF_001687245.7 Rhagoletis zephyria | reverse complement strand
GCGAAATTAACGTAAGCGACATATTTTTCGAAATTAGTTTTTATACCCGGGTGGGAAAACATATATTTAATACTTGCGCCGGGTATTTAATGTTCGGCTCCGCCCGAACTTAGACTTTCTTACTTGTTTGATGTAACATAACAGGTCAACTGTTAAAAAATTGTATCGCCAATCGTCATAGTCACAGAGATATACGACTTTCAATTTTATCGTAAGCGACATCTGCTGTTTTAAGTTACCGCAAAAATAACGTTAGCGACATGGAAGTTAGTAGTGACCTGTAAATGCTGACTGTAAATATATATTTTTATACATTTATTTATGTTTTTATATATGTCAATGTGTACAAAAAAGAAAATAAAATAAGTTTTTTCAAAGTTTTTTGGGGAAATTCAATTAACGTAAGCGCCAAATTTTTGCCTAGTTTGCCATGGTGACAGCGAAATTAACGTAAGCGCCAAATTCACTAATTTCGCTTACAAATTAAGTTAAATGAAGATAAAAATTATTCTATGACTTGTATTGAACCGGGCTTAGACTACATTTAGAATTTCAAAGATATTTTCTAAACGGATTAAGAAAAAAACAAAAAAACGTCTCTCCTGTAAAATTTGCTTTTTGGCGATTACGTTTTTTTCGCGGTTAGAGCTCGATAATGTTAGTGTTTGGCCGAGCTTCTCCTCCGACTTGTGGCGTGCGCCTTGATGTTGTCACACAAAGCGGAGGGACCTACAGTTTTACGCCGACTCCGAACGGCGATTGTATTTTTATGAGAAGCTGTTTTTCATGGCAGAAATACACTCGGAGGTTTGCCATTGCCTGCCGAAGGACGACCGCCGTTAAGAAAAAACCTCTTTTTATATATATATATATATTTTTTTTTTTGATGTTGCTTTGACCAGGGCTTGAGCCCAGGCGCAGCGGAGTGGAAGCGCGCACTGTGTACCACTACACCACAGGGGCCGACAATCCTGCTCCACAGCGCCGATATCCTCCTTAACAATGCAGAATTCTCTAAAGGAAACATTTAAGGACACGCCCTTACTCGCAAAATTGAGTATACGGGAATTTTTTTCTAATATTCGCAATGATTTTGTAATAAAATTTTTTTATTAAAATATGGCTTAGGTTTTAACAAACACCATATAAATCCAAGTTTCAAACTTTGTACGAAATTTATGAGTATTTGCAGTTTCATCAAAATTGCAAACTTTTTAATTAGTAATTAAAAAAAATCCAGTATAGGGTTTTATAGCCCATTCAAATTTAGTATAATAATGTACAAATTTTAAATTTCATTCAACAATTTTTATTGAGCTTGAGGCCGTTTTTTAATGAAAACTTATCGTGGAAAAGCAAAAATAATTTGAAAAAATGGTAGAAGTGATAGCTATTTCGGAAATCACCACATTTCCTCATCACACTTTCAGTAGGATTCGAACCGACGATCCCACTGACTCAGCCAGTTGCCTACGCACTGTGCTAAGTTCGCCTTGTTAATTCCTGTTGCTTATTTCCACTATTATTGTTACTTTTCCACAATAAGTTTTCATTAAAAACGGCCTCGAGCTCAATAAGAATTGTTGAATATAATTGTTATAAGGCCATAAAATAAAATTAAAAAAAAAAATAAATTTCTGTAGATTTTTGATCTTTTTTTGCTGACGGTGCTACCCATTTTCTGCCACCGGCAAAAACGGCTAAACTATTTCAGCAAAATTTCACATGTTGTATTTAAATAAATTATAAGTAGAAAGACTAGTTCTTGGAGAGAAGTTGCTAATTCAAGCTGGAAAAAATTTTGCCAGCAATATGATTGTGGCAAATGGTTGGATTTTTTGTGTACGATAATTTGAATAAACAGGTTCGTCAAATTTAAAAATTTATTTTGTGCGATTTTAAAAAGAAAAATTTAAGTAAATACTTGTTTACTTAATTAATTCTAATGATTTGAAACGTACTCGGAATGCCATCTCAACCAGAGTCGATATAGGAAACGCGACAGTTAGTACGGCAAAGAAATTGAAACGAATGTTGAAGAAAGTCGGACTAGCAAGAATCCTAGATCCTGTTTTTTGCTCCTCTTACAGAATTTTAAAATTCTATACAAATTTCTTATGTTTGAAATGCAACCGTGGACACTAGCCGGCAGGGAAACTTGCAAGTTCCCTCAAATTTGCGTTCGTGAAGAAATTTGCAAGTTTCTCTACTTGAGAGAGAATTTGAGAGCATTTTTTCTTACTAACTGATATTTTGTGTAATAATTTTCACTGCATTTTCGATGAACAAACCTATTGTCTAACTAGAGCGTTTTGCTTTGCATAGAAATTTGTGCTCTTTTACTTTCATTTTGACGCATTTCAGTGTTGGTTCTTTTAATTCAAGTTGGCCTTCGGTTTTTGGAATTTAAATAAGTTCTCAGGTAAAAAAGCTAGTTTAAATAATTCCATATGTGTACATAGTGCTTGAAAATATCCATTTTTCCCTTACCATAAAACTTTAAGCGTGGGCAACAATGATGTTTTGTAATTAAGGCAGAATTGAATATGCGCTATCTGGGAAGACAATACCTATAACATTTATCTTGGCACTATATCCAAACACAAACGCGTGTTGAGCAAACTATGAAACAATTTGTTATTTTCTAAGCTTACGAATAAAACTTCACACTTAAATTTAAGTCATTCATAACAAACATTTTATGAAGCAAATCCCCGTTACGGCCTTCTTTAGAAAAAATATATTATTTTAAAATAAAAATAACCGAAATCGGCCCGATTTTATATAACCCTGCCTCCGCGATAGTAGCCATTTCTAACAGATTTTGAATCGCTTAGTCAAAAATGAAAACATATATATTTGTATTTTAAGAAAACAAAAAGTGTGAAACCACGTATGTAAAGAATTTCATTATTTTACCTTGTGAAACTTATTAGGGCGGGCATATTCATAGTCGAAATAAAATCGACTCTAACGTTAGTTTTAGCTTTTGTAGGTGTTGCCAAGTTTTAACGTATTATTTTCGTTGTTATTTAATTTTGGTAATTTTTTTTTTTATAAAAATATAGTTAATTCTTTAACAAAACCCGTGTAAATCCAAGTTTCCATTTTTGTGCAATATTAAAAAAAAAAATTCGTACAAATTTCGAGGTTTTTTAAAAATACTAAAAAATTAGTCGTATTTTTTAGCCATTTGAAACTTGTACTTTATTCTACTACAACTGCGTACTCAGAACCTAATAAAATTCGAAATTTTAACGAAATTTTTTTGAATTTTTTTAAATTGCATAAATTTTTAAAGCAGTGTCACTCGATTGGTACATTTGTACAGATTAGTGCATTTTTATATTGGAGTATTGGTACAAAATAAAAAAATTGGGACACATTTTTTGTTTGTAGTCAAAAGATTTGTACAATACAGCAATGTTCTATTGAAAATTTTCAACAAATTAATTTTCGTGATTGGGATAAATTTGGGATTTGGATACGATTTACAGCAAATTTTGGCAAATACCCAATCGTGTGACACTTCCTTTAAACTTGTATTTATACGGATGTTGTTAAAGAATGAACTATAAAAAACTAACCAAAATTAAATAACAACAAAAAGAATATTTAAAACTTGTGAAAATTTGGTGCGGCAATAATTTTTTCGACCAATGTACATTAGACTGCATCGCCACAACAAAAGTTGCANACCACGTATGTAAAGAATTTCATTATTTTACCTTGTGAAACTTATTAGGGCGGGCATATTCATAGTCGAAATAAAATCGACTCTAACGTTAGTTTTAGCTTTTGTAGGTGTTGCCAAGTTTTAACGTATTATTTTCGTTGTTATTTAATTTTGGTAATTTTTTTTTTTATAAAAATATAGTTAATTCTTTAACAAAACCCGTGTAAATCCAAGTTTCCATTTTTGTGCAATATTAAAAAAAAAAATTCGTACAAATTTCGAGGTTTTTTAAAAATACTAAAAAATTAGTCGTATTTTTTAGCCATTTGAAACTTGTACTTTATTCTACTACAACTGCGTACTCAGAACCTAATCTAATTCGAAATTTTAACGAAATTTTTTTGAATTTTTTTAAATTGCATAAATTTTTAAAGCAGTGTCACTCGATTGGTGCATTTTTATATTGGAGTATTGGTACAAAATAAAAAAATTGGGACACATTTTTTTTTTGTAGTCAAAAGATTTGTACAATACAACAATGTTCTATTGAAAATTTTCAACAAATTAATTTTCGTGATTGGGATAAATTTGGGATTTGGATACGATTTACAGCAAATTTTGGCAAATACCCAATCGTGTGACACTTCCTTTAAACTTGTATTTATACGGATGTTGTTAAAGAATGAACTATAAAAAACTAACCAAAATTAAATAACAACAAAAAGAATATTTAAAACTTGTGAAAATTTGGTGCGGCAATAATTTTTTCGACCAATGTACATTAGACTGCATCGCCACAACAAAAGTTGCAGTTTTTCCGGCGGGATTACCAAACCTAGCATATTTTAAGACTTCTATCAAAATATTTTCCAAAAATATTAAGATTTTCGTGAGCAGGGCCGTTTCGAAAATACCTCTGAAAATGTAGTTTTTTGTGAATAAAAATAGTTTCTTAAGGAATTTTTTGGAAAAAATCTCCCCAGATGACAAAACAGTTTAAACTTAAATAATCTACGTAAAAATATTAAAAAATTTTATCAACGGAATCATAGTAATGATATTTTTGATGCTGTTTCTTAACTTTTTTCAAAGGTTTGTGTAAGAAAAACTTGAATAACTGCTCCAAAACTTTACCGATATAGGCTTATGAGGTATCAGTGGAGAGGTATTTTCGCACCCTTCTTTGCAAAAAAAAACTCATTCACGTCCCAAATTTTTCTTTATCAAATATCAACACATCTTAATTCAACATGGAATGACCCACGGANTCTTTAACAAAACCCGTGTAAATCCAAGTTTCCATTTTTGTGCAATATTAAAAAAAAAAATTCGTACAAATTTCGAGGTTTTTTAAAAATACTAAAAAATTAGTCGTATTTTTTAGCCATTTGAAACTTGTACTTTATTCTACTACAACTGCGTACTCAGAACCTAATCTAATTCGAAATTTTAACGAAATTTTTTTGAATTTTTTTAAATTGCATAAATTTTTAAAGCAGTGTCACTCGATTGGTGCATTTTTATATTGGAGTATTGGTACAAAATAAAAAAATTGGGACACATTTTTTTTTTGTAGTCAAAAGATTTGTACAATACAACAATGTTCTATTGAAAATTTTCAACAAATTAATTTTCGTGATTGGGATAAATTTGGGATTTGGATACGATTTACAGCAAATTTTGGCAAATACCCAATCGTGTGACACTTCCTTTAAACTTGTATTTATACGGATGTTGTTAAAGAATGAACTATAAAAAACTAACCAAAATTAAATAACAACAAAAAGAATATTTAAAACTTGTGAAAATTTGGTGCGGCAATAATTTTTTCGACCAATGTACATTAGACTGCATCGCCACAACAAAAGTTGCAGTTTTTCCGGCGGGATTACCAAACCTAGCATATTTTAAGACTTCTATCAAAATATTTTCCAAAAATATTAAGATTTTCGTGAGCAGGGCCGTTTCGAAAATACCTCTGAAAATGTAGTTTTTTGTGAATAAAAATAGTTTCTTAAGGAATTTTTTGGAAAAAATCTCCCCAGATGACAAAACAGTTTAAACTTAAATAATCTACGTAAAAATATTAAAAAATTTTATCAACGGAATCATAGTAATGATATTTTTGATGCTGTTTCTTAACTTTTTTCAAAGGTTTGTGTAAGAAAAACTTGAATAACTGCTCCAAAACTTTACCGATATAGGCTTATGAGGTATCAGTGGAGAGGTATTTTCGCACCCTTCTTTGCAAAAAAAAACTCATTCACGTCCCAAATTTTTCTTTATCAAATATCAACACATCTTAATTCAACATGGAATGACCCACGGATATCTTACCTTCCTCTTTCATACTTTGAATGAGCTTATTCGCAAAGAAATTAAAAGGGTGAGAAAATACCTTACCAATGATATCTCACAAGTCTACATTGGTGAGGTTTTGAGTCATTCAAGTTTTTCTTGAACCAGTCTGAAAAAAGTTCGAAAATAGCATCAAAAATCCCATTATTATGATTCCGTAGAAAATTTTTTTTAATATTTGTATGCAAACTTTTTAAGCGTAAACTGTTTAGTTATCTGAGGCAATTTTTTAAAAAAATATTAAAAAAAAAACTTTTTATTAATAAAAAACTCAATTTTTTGAGGTATTTCAAATCGGTCCAGCTCACGTAAACCTTAATATTTTTGCGAGGTATTTTGGTGGAAGGCTTAAAATATAATAGATTTTATTATTATTATTATTATTATGGGCCATATGCACCGCGACCTCTAAAGTGGTCTATTGTGCGTGGCACCCGGCCTATATGGGAAGGCTCTTAATGTAGCCTAGCACCTCCAAGGGCGTTTTGTTCCAAATTTCAAATGGATTAAGGGTAGCGCCACCAAAGTGGGCTAGTCTGCGCCTAGCGAGAGCATCACATTCACAGAGAATGTGTTCTGGCGTTTCTTCGTCCAGCTCACAGAAGCGACAGACGCTTGTTTCTGAAAGATTGATTTTACTGAGGTGGTAACGAAGAGAACAGTATCCCGTGTAGTACCCAGTGAGAGTTTTGAGGTCCTCTCTGCCTAAATTGATTAGTTTCTTTGAAACTGGACATTCCATCCAATGCCTGTTGAACATTTTGTCTACCCAGTTATTTATGGTCCCCTTTATATGTGCTTTGGTGAGCCCACAAAAGGGTTCCGGACCATAAAATACTGCGGCAGCTCCCTGTTTCGCTAGGCAGTCAGCCTCCTCATTGCCATCATGTCCCTCATGCCCTGGTACCCATCCTAATAAGACTGTATTCTTGTCACCAAGAGCATTTAGGACATTGCGGCAATCATGTACTAGCTGAGAACTTATTTTGTGGGACTTCAGGGCCAGTAGGGCTGCCTGACTGTCCGACATAATGCAGATATATTTCGATGACGTTCCCCTTCTAAGACATTCTCTGCCACAAATTTCTATTGCATGAATCTCCGCCTGAAAGATGGTGGGGTAGCTACCCATTGGTATCATTTTTTTAAAGTTCGGCCCAAAAATGCCAGCCCCCGTTCTACCATTTTTAAGCTTAGATCCATCAGTATACCAAACCTCCCCATTAGGTTTGGTGTATGGGTTCCCTGTATTCCAGAGAGCTCGATCTGCAATGTGTACCTCAAATTTCCTAGAGATTTCTAGTTTTGGAACCATTGCATCGCGCATTTGTAGTATGGGGTCATTAGCGAATTTCATTAGGACCTTCATGTGACCCGTCATATCTCCGATTTTCAGGTCGGAGGTGTTCAGGATTCTCAGTGCCGCTGTGGTAGCCTCCTTTTCTATTAAAATAGGAAAGGGAGGTATTCCAACCAGGGCGCTGAGTGCATCGGCCGGGCAGGTCTTCATAGCTCCTGTTATGCCAATGCAAACTATTCTGTGCAATTTACTTAGCTTAGTGCTTGCACCTCTTTGTGTAGCCTTAGTCCACCATGCTAAGGAAGCATAGGTTACTATTGGCTTAACGACAGTGTTGAATGACCAGTAGGTCATTTTGGGGGTAAGGCCCCATGTTTTACCAAAAAGTCGTGAACAGGCAAAGAAGGCCTTCATCGCCTTGTTGATAACAGTGTCCAAATGTGCATTCCAGTTAAGTGTTTTATCAAGAGTTACTCTCAGATATTTAGCTTCACTGGAAAATTCTATTTCTGTGCCGCTCAAAGTGTGTTTAGTAGTAGTAATTTCCTCCTTCGAGTGAATGGAACAATAATAGTCTTTGTAGGATTGATGGTTAGGCCTTTATCCTCACACCATTTGTGTGTGATGCGTAGGCCTTGTTGCATGCGGTTGGTGATAGTTTCGTCATGAAGCCCTGTTATGCAGATTACCAGATCATCTGCGTAGCCTTGCGTATTAAAGCCTTGGCTGTTCAGTGTGAAAAGAAGTTCGTCTACAACCATAGTCCACAAAAGGGGAGAGAGTACACCCCCCTGAGGGCATCCTCTTGTGGCTGTTATCGATTCTATCGTGCCTCCTAATTCCAACCTGATGTTTCGTGTTCTTAACATTGATAACACCCATTGATTTATGATTGGGCTTACACCCTTTCTTAACAAGGCATCTTTTATTGCCTTATATGATGTGTTATCAAAAGCCCCTGAAATATCAATAAAGGCGCAAAGGGCTATATTTTTTGACTCCAGAGCCTTCTCAATTTTTGAAGTAAGGCTATGAATGGCCGTCTCAGTGGATTTTCCTGGTTGATAGGCAAATTGGTTCTTATTCAGAGGTCGTTCCCTTAGGTTGACTTCTCTGATGTACCGATCCAGTATTTTCTCCATGCCTTTTAGAAGAAAGGAACTGAGGCTAATTGGTCGGTAGGATGACGGTAATTGTTCCGGCTTACCCATTTTGGGTAGAAACACGACCTTAACCTCAGACCATATGCTGGGAATGTGACCCAACAAGAGCGAGGCTCTATAGAGTTTAGAAAGGACCGGCGCTATGTGTCTAATTCCATGCTGCAGGAGACATGGATAGATTCCATCCGGTCCTGGTGATTTGTATGGGCTGAATGTTGATAAAGCCCATTGCACCCGCTCGACAGTGGACAGCTTCGTAGCAAGGCTTTGTTCTCTTCCAGAGGTGGATGTTGGAGCACCCAATTCTGGTCGACAGTAGCCTGATATACAGCGCGGGAAGTGAGTATCCAGCAAGAGTCTGCTGGTCTCACCCGGATGCTGAGTGTAGCTCCCATCTGGTCTCTTAAGGGTGCCAATTGTATTCCTGTAATCCCTTGTTAGAGCTTTTTGGAGGCGTACTGCCTCTGGAAGGCTATTTATTTCCTCACAGTAGTTTCGCCAGCTAGCTCGTTTGGATTTCCTTAGCTCCTTGTTGTAGGAAGTTAGCGCAAGTTTATACGGATTCCAATCGCCCGTATTTTTTGCTCTATTGAATAGTCTTCTGGCCTGGCATCTCATTTGCTCAAGCTTCTTACTCCACCAAGGCACATCTCGTTTGGATTTTACCTTTCCTTGGGGGCAACTGCTGTTGAAAGCTATTACAATATCTGAGTGAAGCTGTTCAGCTTCATTCTCAAGCTCCTGTTTGGTTGTAATGGGGTGTTTGTGGCTGTTTCCGCCCTCTTCTATAGTAAAGCGGAAGAGTTCCCAGTTCGTTTTCCTGGGATTTCTGAAAACTAGTTCGTGTTCAGGAAAGAGACCCATGTCGAATTCTATATGCATGTGGTCCGACATTGATACCTCCCCGGAGACACGCCAGTTTGTGACAAATGATGACATGTTTTGACTGCTGATCTAACTCTAATCCAAGACCTCCCCCCTTAAAGCATTTCTAAAAGTCGGTTCATTGCCACGATTTATAATATTTATATTATGACTACTAATAAACTCAAGGAGGTACTCACCCCTTTTGTTGATATCGGTGCTGCCCAAAACAGTGTTATGTGAATTGGCGTCACAGCAGAGGATCCAGGGTTTACCACTCTGCTGGCAGTGCTCAACGAAAGCCTTTACTTCTGCTGTTGGGGCCATCTCCTCCTCACCCGGAAAGTACGCTGAGGCAAGTACTGCCTCTTGTACACCCCTTGGAGTGGGAATTTCGGCCCAAACCGCAACCAGATCCGCCGTCATGAACTGTAATAGAGGAAGAAACGTTAGTTTTTTGCTTAATAGCATCGCCGCCCTTGGGCGAGGGCTGGGGGAATATATGATCTTACCATCATTGACGTTCAGACCTTTGACCTCACCGCGTAGTATCCAGGGTTCCTGGATGAAGGCTATACCTAGACCCTCGTTAGTGAACCTCCTGCAGAGAACAGCTGACGCTGCCTTGGCATGATGAAGATTCACTTGGAGGCATTTCAGATGCCTCGAGTTTGCGTTGGGCTTAGGGAGAGATGGCATTATTTGCGGTCTTTACGGCCGCGAGCAGCCACCTTCCTCCCCCTATTTCTACCCCGCAAGGTCTTCTCCTCGGCTGTCCAGTAGCCGCATTGGAACTGCCATGTAGTGGTGGCCTAATTATGTTCCGGGGGAGCTCAATGGGCCTGACATTTTGTTGGGCTCTGTCTAGCACCTGCTGCAGGGTCAGGACCGATGTTGCTGTGGGTCGCGGAGGCGATGTCACGCTGGCTTGAGCTACTGACAGCTCAGGCGGCGGCTTTGTCTTTTCCAGCTCCGGTGACTGCTGCTTCTGTGCTTGAAGGTCTGTTGAGAGCTGCCTCAGGGCGACGGTGACAGACTTCGAACAACAGGGTTGTTCGTCCGTGCCCGTTCCGTCGGTATCAGCGGCGTCCTTTGCTACCACTGGTACCAACGGCTTGGCTTTTTCCCTCAACTTGACCGTACCGTAGCCATAGTTGACAACATTTCCTCTCTGTTTGAGGATGTCTGCCAAGATCGGGTCTACCGCAATGGTGATTTCTACCACTGTGGACTTGCGCACCCGATTTAGAACTCACCAGTCCATTATTTTCAGGCCTTCATTCTGCCCCTGAAGAAGTAGTAGCGCGTCGTCATTCCTGGAGCTATCCAGCTCCGGGAAGAATCCCACCAAAATTATGCGGCGAGGCGTTTCTGTATCCGCTACCACCTTCATCTTTGCCCCTTTCCAGGGGGCAAGCTTCGGAACTGTAGCCCTTATCCACTCCGCAGTTACTGCGTCCCTGCAGATAATGGATAACCATCCCGGACGAAAAGTGCAGCCATCAAAAAAAGGCTTTACAGCGCTATCTTTGTTGCTTCTTATCGCCCTAAGGATGGCATTCTGAATGGCCCTCAGTTCGTCCGTCGACCAGACCGTAGCCGGATAGTCCTCGGGGACTATACCTAGCTTCACCTCACACAGTGCGTCCCTAAAGGATGCTGGTTTCACGGCCTTTCCGGCGTCTTCGCGAGGCAGGCTTGCCTCGGCCGAGGGCATTGTTACTGCCCCAGCCGGCTCAGCTCTCGCTGCATAAATTTGGAGACCTTCTTTGGGGCTTGCTCCTGTGGAGTGGAGCTCTTTGATCGGGTTCTTTTAGCCGATCTCTCCTTTTGAGGGGGCCCAATGGGCTCTTTCGCTAATTCCCTAGCCTCCTCATAGCTCATACCCTTCTCCATATAGCGCTTGAGGCGTTTCCGACCGGCTCCACTAAGCCGATCTCGCTCTCGAGTTTGGACGAGAGTATCATTACCTGTCGGAGAGGCAAGCAGCTTCTGCTCATCCTCCGGCGAGATATCAGAAAGCGTTTTGACGGGACTCGCATCCCGTCTAGCGCTGGTGTCGACCATCTCAACGTCATACTGGGGACTATGCGCCCCCGGTAGTTCTGTCGGGACAGTCCCCGTTTCGGCGGCTGCCGAAAGGCCATGCCCGGCCTCCTCTGCGAGCTGTTCAGCTCCATCTGTTTTTTTTATTATTGTTTTTTGTTTTACGTTTTCCATAGTGTTCCCACGAGTATGGGGGATAGTAGTACCGCTGGGACATAGCCCCCACTATCCCGAGCGGGGCTTCTTACAACCAGAGGTCGCCAGGTATCTGGAGACCACCGTTATAAGACACACTAACGTAGTGCCATTCATCCCACAAGCACGGTACGGATGACACTCGGAATTACGGGTTTTATCGAGTTGTCCTCTCTAGATCCGCCATATTCAGTAAAAGCAGGGGCACCTCTCGCAGGGTATGACTCTTCGCCACGTATGGTCGGTCTTGAGCCAACTGCTCCTGACTCAGAGCATTGCACCACGTATGGAACAATACCAAGAGCCTTGACCCCCTAATAGATTTTATAATTCCAGTGGGAAACAGTACCGAGTTTTCTTTTGTATGGGCAGTGATGCAGTCTACTGTACATAAGTTGACTATGATTACTGGGCCGTGCTATCATAGTAGCACAGTGCCACTAAGTGCATTTTAAAATTTTCAGGCAATAGTTTCATGCGATTATCGATCATATTTTTTGTTGTTAGTGTGAAATATTTTATTTTTATCAGTTTTCTTTTAATCAAAATATGTTGAAATAAAAGTGAAAACAAAAAAAAATATTTTGCCATATTGTACCGAAATAAGTGTGGTATCCCCGCATTTTGAAAAAGCCAGAATGAAGCATCATCTGTTTAAAAAATTAAAGGGAGAAGTATACATGCCTTCCATGAATCAATAATACAAGGTTGTGTAATTTGTGACACTCCTTTATCTAGATTCGTATTTTGGAAGTAGGGGAAAGGGAAGAATGTGATCGCAGTGTGCGAAAACGGTAGTAGAATGGTACTACAAAAAGTACGCAAAGTATACAATTAGAAGTAAAATGTGTATTATTAATTCTATGCGAATTCGCAATATATTTGGTGTCTTAATGGAAATACTAAACAATACATAAAAGTATGCATTTTTGATTTAAGTTATTCGTCATTTCCGGGAGCAAACCTACAATACCGACCGTTCAGTTATGCAAAAACGAAAAATGCAGATCAACAGAACTTTTTATGCTCATTTTAACCATGCCAAAATGATTTGGCGCAAGTAAAAAATGAAGAGGTTCTAGAAGGTTAAAGTTCAATTTTTAGATATTTTAAATATTCATGAACTTTATAACCGAATAAAAAGCTAATGACGTCACCATAAAGGTAATTAATTTGTTCTTCAGCTGATGTACATAATTTATAGCTTTTTGTGTTTTTAAACCAAAACCACTAAAAAACGAACAAATATTATTTTTTCATGAAATAACCTTTTTTGAAAAAAACTGCATAATTAATGGTAACGAATTTTATATTATTTAGAAAGTGCAAGNAAACTGCATAATTAATGGTAAAGAATTTTATATTATTTAGAAAGTACAAGTTATTATCTTTAATTCGATATTACATATTTTATCATGATCTACTTTTGGGTTTCAACAATTTAGTGATAATAAAAAATACAAATAAACCTCTTATATCTTCTTTTTTTTTACCTGCGCCAAATAAATTTGGTATCGTTGAAATCAGCGTAAAAAGTTCTATAAATCGGCATTTTCGGTTATTTTATAGCTAAACGGTCGCTATTCTACACTTGTTCAAGAAAATTACGCAAACGAAGCTGACGCCAACGAATATTTAGTATGAAAAAATTTTTGGGTTTACTACTAATATCACTAGAAACTATAGAGTAAGCAACATTCTGCACAAGTAAAGGAGCCGATTTTATGTGTGGGAGCGAGAAGACTGTTTTATTACAAAACCTTTCTATTATTGAATCATGCATACCTTCTATAATTTTGTCTTATATGTATATTTGGCAAGTTTTTTTTTTGTAAACACATTTTCAATTCATTGCCAGCTTGGCAAATATAAGCTTATTTTTACTTGAATGTGATATAAAGCTCATTAAAATGTTGTGTAATATCTTTTTATCATAGTGCTTTTTATTTTTATTGTCCACCATCTAGTACAAAAGATTTTTTTTTTTAAATTGTTTGTTTATTGCTTTTAATTTTTAGAATTCCTACTTTTGACATATATGTGAATGGCGGAGTTGCCGCTTTCCTCCTTTTCGGTGGATTTTATGTTAAAAGGGCATCAAAATGGGAAAAAACCTCCTTGGTATCTCTGCATCTGTTAAACTTTTTATGGGAAGATGTATGAAAATCCAACTTGCTATAATTTCATATGCTTAACAGTATCACAACAGTATGTTTACAGTATCTCCCCATAATTTTCCATATGAAAAAATTTATTATATGCTTCATACCATGCAAATGCACCATAACTCGTGTAAATGCTAGAAATGAATGTCGCATGCAGAGTTCTAATACGTATACAACTACATAGTATAATGAAGTATTTGGTGATTAAGGGTTGAACTAAAATTTATTTTCAGGGGAATACGTACACACATTCGCATGCATTTCGACAAGAAAGCCACCGACCTTAATGAGGAGCATTACATGTCTTGCATACTGGAAGATGAGGTGACGGAAATACCCAGCATTGCATCTGCACTAACTCAAGACCAATTAGCACAGCAAATAGCTGTCGCACAACAACAGCAATTGCAACTTCAGGCACAGCAACAACAACAGCAAATATATAACTGCGATTTGTGCAATTACTCCTCCTCCTATAAATGCAATGTGGTAAGTAAAATAAAAAAAGGAAAAATAGCGAAATCTAGAAATTTTATATTCTCCTCCATTTAGCTGCGCCATATGAAACTTGTGCATCCTCATATCAATATAAACTCACCCTCAATATCACCCGAAGGTAATGACATAGATACTAACGATTCAGCAACTTTAAACGGCGAGAATAGGTAAGTAACATTATACATAAGCATATACACCTTTATTGCAATTCAATTTTATTAATTATGTCCCAGTGTTCGACGTAACAACTCCTTTCTAGGTGCAGGTAGTCCATTCCGACATTTATTTTATGTTTTGTACATTGTCCCCGAAAAAACCTTTTTAACATATAAATGAATTATCTCGGTAGTAATAAGATATATTTCACAAAATTATTTGTAATGCCGCATCATGACGCATTCAAAAATAAGAGATTCTCCTCCAGATACCCATCCTTGTTCCAAAAAATTTAGGTAGATGTACCTACAAATGTACCTTTAAAATTAACTAATTTTTATTTCAAAAATCAACTGACAAATTCGGCCAAACACATTTATGCATAGGTACTTCATTTTTATATAGCATTTAAAGTTTAAATTAAACTTTTTTAAATTAAAAAAAAAACCTTTTTCAAATTAAATGAAACCTTTTTCAGGTTAAGCGAAACCATTTTCAAATTAAATGAAACCCTTTTAAGATAGAGCGAAACCTTTTTCAAATTAAATGAAACCTTTTTCAGATTTAATGAAACTTTATTCAACATAAATAAATTTAAAATAGGCTAGGAACGAAGGGTATTGTGTATTCAGCGGCTAATAGGTACCAACTATTAAAAAAAATGCGAGAGTCATTTAAAGTAACGATTCAAGCACAAATGAACTCTGTGAAGGGAAACCAGTAAATATACATACATATGTATAAAACAAAGTTAAACATTCTAAAAATAGAATTATTAACAAAAACCAACAACCACATGATCAAGTGTAAATTGCAGCGGAATAGCTGCGCTTGATTGTGTTGGCTTAACAAATGAAAACGTGGGAAAAATAAAATAACAAAAACAAATATGTAAGTTTATCTCATTATGTCTAACTGAACATTCTACCGAAGATGTTTAAAATAGGGGTAAAACAACCCCGGCTTACCATATAGCGGTAGTTTTCGGAAAGGTGGAAAACATATATAAAAAAAATTTGCATCGATAACTTAAAGTGCTAGAGGCGTCGCACTATAGGCAAAACACGAGTTTTTTTTCAAAATCGTAGATCTTCGCTTAGAAAAGAGATAATGGAATGAAAATTTTTTTATCGTGAAGATAAATGATCATATAATATAGGAAGTTACAACAACAATAACTTAACCCTCAAAATACCGTTCAAAATGTCACTTTTTTTAATTTTGGATTTTGGCTCCCATTCCACTAGAAAACACTATATTTAATACACCATTAGCACTGTTTCTGAAAGATTTCTCTTCATTTTATCTTAAGACTCGATTCTTGGGACATTGGATGCTGTACCCGAGTGGCCAGATTGGAAAAAGAAAAGCTACCTTTAAACTCTAATAACTCGTAAACTATCAGCTTTCATAAAAAAATTTATATAACAAAAATGGTTATACTGGTCGATATCTTTACGAAAGTGCAGCACTTAACCCTTTAATGCAGAGTCTGTCATATATGAAACGCTTTTTAACCCTTTCAAGGCAGAGGCGAAATGGTTCTCAATATGTTTTCAACGTACTTTTCATTTATTTTTATTTTTTATTTATCTTTATTTTTATTTTTAATATTTTTATTTTTATTTTTTTATTTTATTTTTTTTTTATTTATTTATTTTTTATTATTATTTTACTATGGAAAAATCTTCTACGATTAATATCTACGTTAACATGAGAAAAAGCACGTTCAAAAGCATATTGAGAACCTTTTTCCTCTGCCTTGAAAGGGTTAAAAAGCGTTTCATATATGACAGACTCTGCATTAAAGGGTTAAATGCTGCATTCCATTATCTCTTTTCTAAGCGAAGATCTACGATTTTGAAAAAAAACTCGTGTTTTGCCTATAGTGCGTCGCCTGTGGGCATTCTTTCATATATGAAAGTATGTGCCATTTCTACCGTTATATATTTTTTGTCTACTCGGTTATTCCCTGGGGAATTCATGTTTAATTTAAATTTAAAAAATTAAATTACTACACCATTTTAATTAATTGGTGTGTAGTCCAGTTTTGTTTTGTAGAAGTTTCGTTAGTATACACTTCAGTTTTTACACATTGAATATATCTGCATATTTATATATTTACGCGTATCTATTTACATTTATTTATGTACAAGTCTACAAAATCTTATTACTTATAAAGCGATTTTTAATCTTCGTTGCTTAACACACATTTTTTCAATTACTTATTGTGTTGTAATCGGCACATCTTTATGTACCGCTAACATCGTTAAACCATTCAGCCGCTCCTTAATTGTATAAAAAAAGGGACAAATAACATAGCATATTCAACAATTGAGTAGTCCACTTGCAAAGTGCGCTATGTAAGATTTTTAGTTTTTGGTGGATTTCATGTCCACTAACAGCAGAGTGAAATATTTTTCTATATTCTGAAAAAAATAGCATGAAATGTTAACTACTCTTGCAAAAGTCGCTATAATACTTATTTATACACTTTCAAATGTCTCCTCTTCGTATGAACTTAGAAAACTGTAAGAAAACGTGGTAGTTTCGGTGCCTAGTGGAAGAGGTCGCAATAAGAAGCAAACCAATCTTCCTAGAGGAGAGAACGCGAAAAGCTAAAAATAAAGCTAGCTATGTAAAAGTTACTGTTTCAAAACTTGCAATATTAAATTCTTAAATATAAAATTTGCAAATCTACCATACTGCTATTCTATTTTTTTAATGGTATTAGGCTCTTATTTATCCAAATTTTCAGGTAATAAAAAAAGATACAGGTCGGATGTTACTTGTTGTCGTAGACGTTTTTTTTTTTTAATTTATGGTTTACTTTTATAAAATCACATAACGCTGTTTGCAAGTGGACTACTCATATATTCATTAAAAGATAATTTGTCATCCGTCTGAAATACAAAAAATTTTAAATCAGAAGGTTAAAATAGTATTGTGTTATTAATTCAAAAGTAAATAATTGTAGTGCAATGACAATCTATCCCCCCATACCCCCCCCCCCCTGGCTACGCCACTGATGACACTTCTTTTGAAACCCACATATAATAAAAGTTCAAAAATTTGATTCAACTTCTTCCTCTCTTTTTCTAAAACAAAATAAGAACAAAAAAAAAGTATATAACAAATGACTACATAAGTGACCATCAAATCAGAAATTTTACCTTATGTGGTCCATAATACCCTTCGCCCCCCTATTTAGTTATAGTTTTGCAAAATAATTCAATGAATATCATCACGCATGTGCAGGCCTGGGCAAAGAACGAGCACACAATGGGCTAGCTTTTCTCAATATTCATCGCAATCTGGATGTTAATGTTGACTCGGTATTAAAATAATTTTTGTCTATATCTCGGTGAAATATATGTGACTTTTCCTTTTTGAGTTGTGGTGAATTATATCCACAATTATATACAATATGATGAATACTCTAAATAAAACAATGATATTCTTGGTTGTTACGAATGACTTTACATAAACCGCAACAAACACTGCATCAGTAGTTACTACGTTTATACGCATGCATAAGTCGCTTTAATTCATTTCGCCGCGATTCAAGACATATGTATAAACTGAATTTCAATTCGCTTTGAAAGAGCGAAGTGTTTTGGCTCACACTCCATTTCAAATCGGTAGTTTATTTAACTGTTGATTATATAGAAAAACGTTATATGAACAGATAAAAGATGATTAATTATACAAGTACGTACATTATTTAACGTATAAATGCTATCACTCACACAAGCTTAAATGAAAATAGCTATTTACTCAACGCTTAAAGGTGACAAAAAAATCGATAGCGACTGTCAAAATTGGAAAGACCAATTTTTTTCTATTTGGAACTTAAAAACAAGAGGTTAGAGGATATTGTGCCAAAATTTCACTGCAATCGCGGGCCAAGAATATATAAATAATTGCAATTGTTTAAATTATTGTTAATAAAGAATTAATTGTTTTGCAAATTTTATTCTGCAAATCTTTCTATTGTAAAGGGAAAAGCTTCAGCAGCTCTCAAAAAATTGCATCAAATTTCATCAAATGGGTCGCGAGTTACGCTTTTTCTCTCAAAAACTGCAATATTCTTATAATACCAAAAAAAAACAAAAACGAAGTGCAATTTCGAAAAACCGTCCAAATTGTATTATACCCGAGCGCACTTGTGCACAAGGGTATATTAATTTTGTTCACATAACGGTTGTTTGTAACAGCCAAAACTAATCGAGATAGATATAGACAAATGTATACATAAATGATCAGAATGAAAAGAGAAATCGATTAAGCGGTGTCTGTCTGTCCGTCCGTCTGTCCGTCTGTCCGTCCGTCCGTGTACACGATAACTCGAGCAAAAATTGAGATATCTCAACGAAATTTTTTATGTAGGTTTCCATTTATCCAAGGTAGGTTGGTATTGAAAATGGGCGAAATCGGACTGTAACCACGGCCACTTCCCATATAACGGTAATTTTCAGAAAGACTTATGGTTACATGTATATATCTTCGTAACCGCTGCACCAATTTCTTCCAAACTTTGCACAGTTATACCCAACATACCAAACGGCCGAGAATTTTTAAAATCGGACAATAACCACGCCCACATCCCATATAATGGTAATTTAGAGAAATACAAGATCTGCGATAAATCAGTAAATATTAAAGCTAATTTATTCAAAATTGATGCTTGCAACAATTCTTAACTAAGAAATACGTTTGTAATAAAATTTTGGGAAATGGGCGTGGCACCGCCCACTTATGATCACATATATGTATCTCGGAAACCGTTCCACCAATTTGTATTTGTGCTTGCCACATAAAAGCAAAACGTTGAAAATCATTGAAAGCGGACTAAAATTGAGGCCGCTTTTCATATAACGGTAAATTTCAGAACTGCTTGAAACTTCAAAATTTCGAAATCTAAGGACTCTAGTTTACTCAAAATTGATACGCCCCGGCTTACCATGTAGCGGTAGCTTTCGGTAAGGTGAAAAACATATATTTAATACGTGCGCTGGGTATTTAATGTTCGGCTCCGCCCGAACTTAGAATTTCTTACTTGTTTTGTTCTATAATTATATGCATATTCCCACAATTGTCTTCACTTTCCAGAAAATCAATGGAAATTCATTGACACAGTTGGCGTGGTTTGACTCATAGGTGATATTATATCTTAGGATATTTTGAGTAATTAGAGATGAAGTTTCTACGCACTTCTACGGTGCGCTACGTACCCGTTCGTGGGAAGCCGCGCTCTAACATTTATTATTTCTCTTCCAGCCATAACAGTTCAAGAACAACAGTAACGGAAATTATTTTCAAATAACCCTTTCCCACTAAACGAGAGAACACATCTACAAAAGATAAATCACCGGTTCCCTTTTGTCAGTTATTTTTTCTCCTAAATAGGAAGACTTATTTTGGGACACTTTCAAAGTGAAGAGGGTTATTTTCGATCTCTGGTTGGCACATTGAAACGTCTGGCGTGTTCTTCCACAAGTGTCTTATCGCCCCTGACTACAATTCTATGATTATTAGATGGTGGTCTATTGCGGCTTTATGTAAACAATGAAATCAATTTGTGGTGTTGATGAAAAAAGTTTGCAATAGTTCCACAATTGGCCTTATCCCCCATGAAATAAATCTGGAGGAGTGCATACGACGCACTAGAGCATACTTGAATTTTTTTGGTTTTAAAATCGTATATAACGAGGAAAAATACAGACAACGCAAACAATATCAAAGGAACATCATGACAACGGGATTTTTTTTTTTAATTGTAGTGAATTGAATGTAGCTTTCGGTAAGATTTATAAGGACACCATCAACCCCTAAATCATGGGTTAAAACAAGGGGTGAGTAGCTAACATAAAATATATACCGACTAAATTTTTCGTAGATTTATTTTCTTCTGTAAGTAATATTCTCGTATATCTCAAATATGAACCAAATCCAACCACAAATGTTCTAAATATCTCTACTCCGTAGTTATGGTTCGATTGTTGTTCATATTTGGAATATACCCTACAAGAATTGGGTGATGAAAACTAACACATTCACTTTTTTCTTACTGACAGATTTGCACACCTTTCTAATATTTTTGGGTTGATTAAAAAGAGACCATTGTTACAACAAGGTAGTGTTTGTGCAAGAGTGAAACAACTTACATTCGCCAGAGAAAGAAAGAAATTTTAAAAGAAATCAAAGAAAAGTAAGCTGAAAAGCGCGCACATGGCTATAACCAAAATATTAAAAAGTATAATTGAGCAGAAGCGGAATTAATTAAAAATAAGCGAAATGAAAACAAGGCACTTGCAAAATTGCTATCAATAGCGTAAAATTTTTTGGCAGGGGTAAGTTTTTAATTATTTTTTTTTAAGTTTGAAGTCGAAATTATGGTTTTGTATTTTAAGCTAACGATAATAGAGTACTTTAATATATTTGACTGGGGATCCCATGCGACTAATTGTGTGATTTTCTTAATGCGCCTAATTAAGAGTTAAAGGCGCCGAAAAACGCGTTCTTGGACATTTTCGGGCCTCTGTGTCGAAGGATATGAAAGCCTAAACACTGCCTTTTAATAATAATAGATTGGCGCTTACACATATGTTCGTGTTTGGCCGAGCTTCTCCTCCGATTTGTGGCGTGCGCCTTGATGTTGTCACACAAAGAGGAGCGACCTACAGTTTTACGCCGACTCCGAACGGCGATTGTATTTTAATGAGAAGCTGTTTTTCATGGCAAAAATACACTCGGAGGTTTGCCATTGCTTGCCGAGGCAAATCCTACAAAATCGGCTGTAATATTTTAGTCAACATAATATTGCTTAAATTTTGTTGGCCTGTGTAATTAATTATAATTAAAAATATTCATGATTAATTGCCATAAAAAAATTAATCAAAAATAACTAAAGAATCAAATTGTATCAAATAATTTTTTTTTATTATTTGATTATTTTTAATTGTTTGATTCTTCTTCTTCTTCTTATTTGGCGCCACAACCTTTTGTCGGTTTCGGTATTTGCTGCTGCCAAAAGGGAGTAGAAAATCTACTCTCTGTATACTTGTAGTACTTGCGTATTAAATTTCAATTCTGGTTGTTAGCCACTAGTTGATATCGTTTGCGGCGCTGGTCAGTGAAATTGAAAGAGTAAAAATAGAATATGGAAATTGACGATGTAAGGAAATGTTTACGGCCTTATTTATAAAAAATAACGTAGATTTAGACAGTTGTTTAATGTGACATTTTCATAAAACTTTTGTATTCAAGCAGCTTTTTAAATCTGTGTATGTACTTATATTTTTTGAAAGTATTATTTCTCGTTTCTAATTTTCTATAAAACTATTTGCAGTCATTAACCAACAAATAAGTTGTCAAAAACAACAACTTAAGCAATGCTGCTATACGAAATAAAATTATTAGTGGCAAATCAAAATTTTGAAAAGTGCCGATTTTCACATTCGATAGTTGGACATGGTAGCGACGAGATGTACGAGCATTTTTTTCTTAAGAGCTGCATACTGATTTAAGAAATTTTTTATAGAAGAAAATTTATTTTCCATTTATTGTGCGTAATTTTATATGAATTTTTAGTTTTTCTTGAGAGCCTTTACAAATAAAAAAAATTTCGGAATATGTAAATACATATGTACATACATACGCAGCCATATAACTTGATTTCAAGAGAAACGAATTTTCATTTGGGCACGTTCAGAAGGCGCAACAGCTCAGTAACTGGTGCGATTGCACCTTCCGAACGCGTTGTTGCCTACTTCTGATAAACTGAATAGTTGCGTGTTAGATGATCGTAATATTTTTCTGATCATTTGAGACAACATGTTGGTGTGTACCTTTGAGAGTTGAATTTGACAGCTAATGTATGAAGTCGTTCAGAAGACGCATAACGATCACTAATTTTTTGTTAGCAACGGTTGCGCTCAACTGCTGCGCCTTCTGAACCTACCTAGAGTCCGACCGAAACTGCATACCAAAATTCGATTAAAAAGTTTGAAATTTTGGTGAAATAAGCAGAATTTTTCTAATTTTTGTACAAAGTTTGAAATCTGAATTTATATGGTGTTTGTTGTATACCAGCTAGACTTTTATAAAAAAAAATAATAAACATTAAATAAAAAAAACAAAATCGGTCAAAATATCGCAATTCTTTTATTTTGTGGACCACTATATGTATGTATATACATACCTAGCATATAAGTTCTTATGCATTGAGTGCAAAAGAGTGTATTTTAGTACAAAACGAAATGAAATTTTATGTTCCTAAATATTTTTTGCTTAGCACCATAAAAAAAAAGTGTTTTATGTAATATACATAAATGTGATATATGTACATATATTTTTATACATACATATGTATGTATGTACATACATGTGTATGTAATGTTGCATAACAAGCCAATTAATTCAATTATTTCTTTTCTTTTGTTTTTTTTTTAACTCCGTGAAATGAACTGATTTTATGAATTAATACATTTATTTGTAACTTTTTATGGAATCGGCATCGGCATCACCATCGGCATCGGCCGATTCTTTCCCCATAAGCCGATTAATCGGCATCGGCATCGGTACCTGAAAAAAATTGGAATCGGTCGGACTCTAAACCTACCCATTGATAGCTTTTTTTTTGATAACACTGTGCGACAGCTCAAATCAAAAAACTTGATCCGATTTTTTAAATCGAAACTACATATTTACATACATATGTACATACGTACATGCATACATAAATATATTTAATATAAAATTGAAATTTTCACATCAAATTGCGCTATCTTCAAACCCATGGTTTCAATAGTACGCATACCCTGTAAGGAAAACACGAACTAGTGAACCAGATTTCTAGTTAAGTACTAGTTCTTTTTCGCCAAAAACGAACCAGTCCGATAGTAACTAGTTCCGCACCAGGCCAAAAGCAGTGAAATGTGGTACTTTCACTAAACTATTTTATTTTAAATTTTAAAAGCAGGGAAGGTAACCATTATGAGTAAAATAATTTAAATCAGCATTTAATCATTATTTTATGAATTATTATTGATTTTATTTTTTCGCTCAAACGGAAATAATTATTATTTGATTTTTATTTTTGGGATTACAAATAATGACTATTTTATGATTTTATTTTTTAGCGCAAAGATTATCATTAATTTTGAGTTTTATTTTTCCACTTAAAAATAATGATAATTTATAAAATTGAAAAGGCCATACAGACGCAACCTACTGAAATTTTGACCTGAAAAGTTTGGGTCTTATTCCTTTTATAAGGGTGCGGCTACCTCTCAAAAGGATACGTTTGTACTCACGCTGGTATAGTTTTTAAGAATCATTATGCTTAGTGATTCCATAAACAAAGGCCAAAATCCTGAAGAATTGAGAAAGGCAATGCAGTTGCAGAAAAAGGGGCATTTAAAAAAAAAAATTGTCAAAATAATTACCACTTTCTCACTAAATTTATTTAAAAATTCAAGCCACCAGAGCTACCTTTTTTTTAAGAATAAACAAATTAATTTTTTTTTTATGTAATCCAGCACAGCTACCTTAATACAGTCAGTCAATAAAGTTTAGGTACAACGAATTTTTCAGAATACGGGCAACTATTTTTTAAATATTTTAGTTTTCGGTAATTTTTTATAAAAATATGGTCAATTCAACAAAAAGATCCCAAAAATCAGAGTTCCAAGCCTTGTGCAAAATTTAAGAAAATTCTGTAAAATTTCATTAAAATAATTCACTTTCTATTTACGCTATCTAGAAAAAAGTTGAGTTTGCAGTTTTTTAGCCCATTCAATTTTAGTATAAATGACGTGCAAGTATGAGGAAGCTAGGACTTACCAAACAACAAAAAAGAAAAAATTGCTAAATATTAATGGTAAGTGCTAGCTACCTCAAACGTGCACTTTGTTATACTAAAATTTAAAGNAGTATAAATGACGTGCAAGTATGAGGAAGCTAGGACTTACCAAACAACAAAAAAGAAAAAATTGCTAAATATTAATGGTAAGTGCTAGCTACCTCAAACGTGCACTTTGTTATACTAATATTGAATGGGCCAAAAAACTGCGTACTTAACTTTTTTTCTAAAGAGCGTAAATTGCAATATTTGGATGGAAATTTGCAGTTTTCTTTAATTTTGTATAAGGTTTGGAACTCTGATTGTTGGGGTTTTTGCTGTAGAATTAGCCATATTTTTATAAAAAATTAGGGGAAAATAAAATATTTGAAAAATAGTTGCCGGTATTGTAAAATCTTCGCTGTACCTAAACTTTATTGACTGACTGTATATCTTATTTAAGTTAAGTACGACAAAAACTTTCGAAGTACTTCATATACATATAAGCTTAAAAGGAACTGAATTTACTTAAAAATCAATATGCTTAAATTTAGACAAAAGGCAACCAATTTTTTTTTACTTTTAAGCAGAACGCACTTTTGTTTTTTACATACTACTTAAGTTTAATACTACTACTACTACTAATTTGGTTTATAAATTTTTAATAAATGCGTTTAAATATTTGTGATGGTATTGTCCTTCCTTCAACCGATCGTATTTAATATAAAAGGGAAATGTTTCGACAAGCATGATTAGAAATGTAGATCTAAGGTGACGAATTTATAACAGGTTGGGAACTATAACAAATGGATGCAGATCGAACTAGATATCATCTGTCGAATTAGGA
>NW_016157127.1:0-4106 GCF_001687245.7 Rhagoletis zephyria | reverse complement strand
TTACATACTACTTAAGTTTAATACTACTACTACTACTAATTTGGTTTATAAATTTTTAATAAATGCGTTTAAATATTTGTGATGGTATTGTCCTTCCTTCAACCGATCGTATTTAATATAAAAGGGAAATGTTTCGACAAGCATGATTAGAAATGTAGATCTAAGGTGACGAATTTATAACAGGTTGGGAACTATAACAAATGGATGCAGATCGAACTAGATATCATCTGTCGAATTAGGATCTTGTTTGGAACTAAAGTAAAGGGGATGCAGAACGAACTAGATCTGATCTGTCGTATTTGGAACTGGTTCGGAACTATAGAAAAAGCGATGCAAAACGAACTAGATCTTATCTGTCGAATTTAGAACAGGTTCGGAACTAGAGCCAAAGGGATGCAACGGGGGACAATTGACACTTCCTAGGACATCGCAATGTTAAATTCGCCAGTCGCTAGCATGCAAAAGAGAATTAACGCGTACTAGTCATGGTTCCAATCGCACTAGAACCGAACCAGTTCCGCACTAGTTCGTTTCCCTACAGGGTATCGTCTGGGTTTTCCCCACAACTTGGCTTTGCTGCAGTGAAACGACAGAGCAAGTGACGAGAAAAAATATATGCGGACACATATATATGTATCTATGCACATACGTATCTATGCACATATGTATCTATACACATATGTATCTATGCACATACGTACATATCTATGCACATACATACATATGTACTTAAGTATGTATATCAGCATTTTAGTTGAAGGTACGTTTTGCACGTCGCTCTCTTCATCGCTCCACTACATTCCTGTCCTTAGTTTTATTCAGATACCACAAACAGCGTTGCCGTTTTGGTCCAATTGGACCAAATAAAACTAAGGACAGGAATGTAGTGGACAACAAGATCCTAATTCGACAGATGATATCTAGTTCGATCTGCATCCATTTGTTATAGTTCCCAACCTGTTATAAATTCGTCACCTTAGATCTACATTTCTAATCAGGCTTGTCGAAACAGTTCCCTTCTATATTAAATACGATCGGTTAATCACAAATGTTTAAACGCATTTATTAAAAATTTATAAACCACATTAGTAGTAGTAGTAGTATTAAACTTAAGTAGTAAGTAAAAAACAAAAGTGCGTTCTGCTTAAAAGTAAAAATATTAGTTCACTTTGTCTTACTTGTCTAAATTTAAGGATATTGATTTTTAAGTAAATTCAGTTCCTTTTAAGCTTATATGTATATGAAGTACTTCGAAAGTTTTTGTCGTACTTAACTTAAATAAGATATACAGTCAGTCAATAAAGTTTAGTATTAGTATTAGTATTTAGTTTACGGCAACTATTTTTTAAATATTTTATTTTTCCCTAATTTTTTATAAAAATATGGTTAATTCTACACCAAAAACCCCAAAAATCAGAGTTCCAAACCTTATGCAAAATTAAAGAAAACTCTGCGAATTTCCATCCAAGTATTGCAATTTACACTCTTTAGAAAAAAGTTAAGTACTCAGTTATTAGCCCATTCAATTTTAGTATAACAAAGTGCAAGTTTGAGGTAGCTAGGACTTACCATTGATATTTAGCAATTTTTTTTTGTTGTTTGGTAAGTCCTAGCTTCCTCATACTTGCACTTCATTATACTAAAATTGAATGGGCTAAAAAACTGCAAACTCAACTTTTTCTAGAGAGCGCAAATAGAAAGTGAATTATTTTAATGAAATTTTGCAGAATTTTCTTAAATTTTGCACAAGGTTTGGAACTCTGATTTTTGGGGATTTTGTTGTAGAATTGACCATATTTTTATAAAAAATTACCGAAAACTAAAATATTAAAAAAATAGTTGCCCGTATTGTAAAAAATTCGTTGTACCTAAACTTTATTGACTGACTGTATTAAGGTAGCTGTGGTGGATTGCATAAAAAAACTTAATTTGTCTTTTCTTAAAAAAAAGGTAGCTCTGGTGGCTTGCATTTTTAAATAAATTTAGTGAGAAAGTGGTAATTATTTTGACACTTTTTTTTTAAATGCCTCTTTTTCTGCAACTGCATTGCCTTTCTCAATTGTCCTTCAGGATCTTGGCCTTTGTTTATGGAATCACTAAGTATAATGATTATTAACCAACTCAAAAATTATACCAGCGTGATTACCGACGTATCTTTTTGAGAGGTAGCCGCACCCTTATAAAAGAGATAAGCCCAAACTTTTCAGGCCATAATTTCAGTAGGTTGCGTCTGTATGGCCTTTTCAATTTTATAAATTGTCATTGTTTTTAAGTGGAAAAATAAAACTCAAAATTAATGATAATCTCTGCGCGAAAAAATAAAAATCATAAAATAATCATTATTTGTAATCCCAAAAATAAAAATCAAATAATAGTTATTTCCGTTTGAGCGAAAAAATAAAACTCAATAATCTATACTAATTATATAAAGAGAAGTCCCTTTTTTTGTAACAGGTAATCTCGCGAACGGCTGATCCGATTTTCATGAAATTTTGTATACAAATACGCATGCACATACATACATATGTACTTAAGTATGTATATCAGCATTTTAGTTGAAGGTACGTTTTGCACGTCGCTCTCTTCATCGCTCCACTACATTCCTGTCCTTAGTTTTATTCAGATACCACAAACAGCGTTGCCGTTTTGGTCCAATTGGACCAAAATTGGTAGCTTCATTCTCCGTTGGTAGCTTGGTTGGTTTGATGAAGCTTTTGGCAGGCAAAATTGTTTTGAAAATGCAATCAAATTGAACATTAAAATTTGTTTGCTTAATCTAAGTTTACACGTTCAAAACACTGCTTTCACCTTGCTTACACGTATAAAATTTCTTTATATTTTTCTTTATTTTATTAAACAGACAATTTTCTGCAAACAAAAACTCACTTCCCAAAGCTATGACCGATTAGCTGTTGAAATTAACGAGAAATTACCTATTGTCTTGAAAGAAAAAGAGAAATAGAAAAAGATAGGCAATTTGCAAAGTGTGAGTGTATTGGTAATAAAAAAGGGTGAGTATATGCAAATTGAATCAAATTTGGATTTTTTTATTGAAATGCATAAAATGTCTGTTTCTGTTTATTCACACACAAAAAATTTTTTTTTTATATGAATTGAATCAATCTCAAAGATATTTACTTATTTTACAAAAGTTTTTTATGCAATAACTTAGTTATCTTATTTAAAGGCCCGAATTTCTTTTGTTTAATCTGAAAGATTGGTGTGAATAATTAGCCAATACTGTAAACAATATTACGTGCAGTTTTAATTTTTACTGCTAATTTGTGTAGCTAAAAACCTCGCAAACTCGCGAAATCTCGTTTTAATGATGAACAAGTTTCGGTAGTTTGGAAACTGATTTGGTAGGCGTTTTGGCACCTAAAAATATTTTCAAGTGGCAACACTGACCACAAATGTATGTTTTCTTCGAAAATACTCCAATACTACCAGTAGAGTACTCTACTGTCAAATACCTTTTACTCGCAGTAGTTGCGGAAGGCAAAGTAAATACTCTACGCGTCTTGCTATTGATCGGTAGTTTACGTACGCTTGCAGAAACTGGTTTATGCTTAAGGTAAGACCGCACTAAGCGACGCGACACTGCAGCGGCACTACGCGCACGGCGCGACACTTTTTGGTGTATCGCACTGAAACTGCAGCGGCGCGACACTTCGCTGCAAATTTTTTAATTTATTTATGTCAAAACCTTCAAACAAGATGGATGCCAGTGACGCTGATGTGATAATGTAGTTTTATTTTCCTTGGCGAATTCTTCGCCAAAAACGAACCAGTCCGATAGTAACTAGTCCCGCACCAGGCCAAAAGCAGTGAAATGTGGTACTTTCACTAAACTGTTTTATTTCAAATTTTAAACGCAGGGAAGGTAATCATTGTGAGAAAAATAATTTAAATCAGCATTTAATCATTATTTTATGAATTACTAGCAGACCCGGCGAACTTCGTCCCGCCCAAAATTTTTATATATTTTATTGAAACTTTTTGGTCCAACATTTTCACCAACAATTCACGTTTACGATTTTCATTAGCACATTTGTCTGCTAAGATTAAGGCTTGGTGGTCATTTGCCGCTTTAAATAACCTAAGGA
>NW_016157126.1:755963-760172 GCF_001687245.7 Rhagoletis zephyria | reverse complement strand
TCAGCATGGTTTCCGTAAAGTGCACAGTACAACAACAGCACTTAACGCCATAAACACTCAGATAACTCGTGGCCTTAACCGCAACCGTCCCTGTGAGAGAACGATTCTAGAGCGTTGGACTTGTCAAAGGCGTTTGACACCGTCTGCCATTCCACGCTACTGGAAGATATAGAGGCCTCCTCTCTCCCACAGAGGCTCAAACGGTGGTCGGCAAATTATCTGAGTGGTCGACATTCGTCGGTAATATTTAGAGACAAAACGAGTAAGCAGTGAAAAATAAAACAGGGGGTTCCTCAGGGTGGTGTCCTTTCCCCGCTACTGTTTAACTTTTATATTTCAAAGCTCCCTCAACCACCAGAGGGAGTCTCGATTGTCTCCTATGCCGACGATTGCTCGATCATGGCGACTGGGAATGGAATTGATGACCTGTGTTCGAAAGTAAACGGCTATCTCTCCGAACTTTCTCGCTTCTTCACTGCAAAGTGTCTAGCCCTCTCCCCTACGAAATCCTCCGCGACCCTGTTCACAACCTGGACGAAGGAGGTCAGGCTACCGCTGGGGATTCAACGTCCGATGACACACCAATTCCGACGGTGAATAACCCCAAAATACTCGGAGTAACATTCGACAGCCTGCTCTCCTTCTCTGCGCACTCAACCGCTATTATCAATAAAGTACAGAGCCGCAACAAGGTCCTCATGTCGCTAGCCGGCAGTACTTGGGGCAAAGACAAAGAAACGTTGCTGGCAACATACAAGGCAATAGGCCGGCCGGTTTTGAACTACGCAGCGCCAGTGTGGTCGCCAGGGACTAGTAGGACGCAGTGGACGAAGCTACAGACGGTACAAAATACGGCACTTAGGACAGCGACGGGATGACTCCTGATGTCGCCTGAACACCACTTGCACGGCGAGGCGCAAATGCTCCCAGTTAAGGAGCATAATATAATGCTCTGCAAGCAGTTCCTGATCGGGAGCCACAGAAGTGGCCACCCAAGCAGACAGCTGCTTGCAGAGGAGCCCTCGCCTAGGCACGTCAGGAGGCATCTATATGAACTGACGGACGAAGTCCAGAGGTTCATTAAGCAACCTCTGGACCCCACAGCGCACAGACAGGCCCTGAACGGCATTCACAGGGACTCAGTCTCGAGTTATGTAGACTCTAGACCTGTGAATGCCGTTCTAGGCATACCACCCCCGGACATAGACGAGACAGAGCTTCATCTGCCTCGGGAGACACGCACTACACTCGCACAACTTCGCTCCGGCTACTGCAGCAGGTTAAACTCCTACTTGAGTAGGTTGAATGAGGATGTGCCGAATGAGTGTCCGGCATGCGGAGAGACCCCACATGACTCGACCCATCTCTTCGCATGCCCGGAAAACCCGACAACCCTAACGGCCTTGTCCCTGTGGACAAATCCCACAGAAGCTGCACGACAACGACTGAGATACCAACCGATCTGGGCGGGGTTGTTGTAGCCGCTACAACAACAACAACAATCAGGGAAATGTTTTGCGTTACAAGGCCCGATTTGTGGCCAAAGGCTGTGCCCAAATATATGGTTTAGACTATATTGAAACTTTTTCACCTGTCGTTCGCTACGCGACCATTCGTTTATTAATTGCACTAGCAATAAAAAAGGGGTTAAAAGTCGACCAAATGGACGCAGTTACCGCCTTTCTTCAAGGCGATTTAGATGAAGAAATTTTCATTGAACAACCCGAAGGATTCAGCGACGGCACAAACAGAGTAGGAAAGTTAAATCGCGCAATCTACGGCTTAAAACAAGCAGGCAGGCAGTGGAATCATAAGTTGGTTGCAGCACTGAAGTCATTGGGACTGATCCAATCCAAGCTCGATCCTTGTGTTTTCTACAATAATCATCTAGAAGTAATTATCGCAATATATGTAGATGATATACTTATTTTTTGGCGCGATTCATTGGCACTTAACAAAANAAAAATTAAGTCAGATCTAGGTACAATATTCAAAATGAAAGACATGGGACCCGTAACGCATTGTGTAGGAATTCGAATAAACCAAACGGCAAACATTAAAGAAGTACTTAAACGTTTTCAAATGGAAAATTGTAAACCTATATCCATTCCGAGTGATCCAAATGTCAAACTTTCGAAGGATTTTGGTTCGAACAAAAATTCCACAGAGAGCGAACTCAAGCGTATACCCTATCAAGAAGCAGTTGGATGCTTGCTATATTTGTCACAAGCCACACGACCAGATATTGCGTTCGCTGTAAACGACGTAAGTCGTTTTAATAGTACTTACAATTTAGCTCACTGGACAGCAGTAAAGCGAATTTTTCGATACCTAAAAGGGACTGCTGATTTGAAGTTACGTTATTCCAAAGAAAGCGGCTCAGATATATATGGTTTTTGCGATGCTGATTATGCCTCAGATGTTGACAAGAGAAGGTCGTGTACCGGATACATCTTTAAATTATCGAATGCCGCAGTGACTTGGCATAGCAAGCGTCAGCCAACTGTGGCTTTATCGACAACTGAAGCAGAATATTTGTCGATGTCAGCTGCAGTAAGAGAAGCGCTTTGGCTAAAACAATTTGTCAATGAACTCGATCGTAGTTCTACCAACACCATACCGATCAATTGTGACAATATGAGCTCAATCGAATTAGCTGAAGTGGAGGGATTCAGGAATCGCACCAAGCATATTGATGTTAGGCACCATCACATCAGAGACATGATTAATGAGGGTGTCGTATCAATTAAATACATTCCTTCTGAAGAAATGGCAGCGGACAACTTGACCAAAGCAGTCCCTAGGGACAAACACGAGTTTTGCGTCAAACAATGTGGATTATGCTGAAATTCCAAAATTGAAAAATGTTTCGATTGTTAATACATTTTTTTTTTTTATTATTCATAATAAGCAACAAAATTTGTATCATTCTGAATTTTAAATAATTGTTAATTCACCAAGTGAGGGTGTTGAAATAAGAAATCACATAGAACAAAAATCCTTACATTACACAACACTGTACTATAGACATATGTATATGAAACCTAATTTTGACATCTTAAATAAATGATTTGACACTTTCTCTCTCTCTAAGACTGTAAAGCAGCTCGCACGTGTTTTTAATTTCTATCAATTCCCATCAACCTTAAAAACTGAAAACTTGTTTTTATTTGCTTTTTATTTTATTAACAGGAAGACAAATAACATAATTTACGAACTCAATTACTCAAAAAATTTAGAATTAGGTTTTAGGAACCGTACCCAAGCGAGTACAATGGGAAAAAGTGTGTTCATTTTCTAGTAGGTGTATTTTTAAAACGCGACACGTTGGTGGCACTATATACATACATCTGCAAGAGTTTTGAATCCTTTTTGTAAAATGAGGCAGCCATTTTATCTACGGTATAGTATAGATAATTGGCTATTATCTGCTTCATGGATAAGGTTTTTGATGACATAAAATCTGTTTCTTGACATATTTTTGGCAACAATTGGTCTCCTTGTGTCTTCGTCCATTTCCGCCGCTATGAAACAATATTCCTATAAATGTATATAACTTCTCAAATATAAAATTATGTTCATTGTGTTGCTGGGCATATGACCGTGTTTGATATATTGTAAGTTGCATAAAATCTCTGTCGAAAATGGTGTCAAAAACTTCCAATTACTAATAACAGTGATGTTCATATTGGGCGCATCTTTTGACCAGCAAGGAATCGCTAAAGCTTCATTTCTTAGTGCGGATTTAATTTCTGATAACGGTATACCATCTTCACATGTCGTTGTTGTTGTTGTTGTTGTTGTTGTATCGGCTACAACAACCCCGCCCAGGACGGTTGGTATCTCAGTCGTTGTCGTCAAGTTCCACTAACGGCAACCCTAGGAAGCGTGCAGCTTCTGTGGGGTTTGTCCACAGGGACAAGGCCGTTAGGGTTGTCGGGTTTTCCGGGCATGCGAAGAGATGTTTTGAGTCATGTGGGGTCTCTCCGCATGCCGGACACTCATTCGTTGTTGTAGCCGCTACAACAACAACATGACATGAACATTCCCACGACAGCCGGTTCTACGTACCGGAATGACTCGGGTTTCACCCGACCAAGGGCTGTTTTTTCGGCGATCTAACCCCGTTTAGGTCGGCGAAGTATCTCAGAAGTTGTCCGTCCATAGGGCTACATTCACTACGTATTCTCCTACTCAGGGCTGGCATCG
>NW_016157126.1:749964-754063 GCF_001687245.7 Rhagoletis zephyria | reverse complement strand
AGCCCTCGCCTAGGCACGTCAGGAGGCATCTATATGAACTGACGGACGAAGTCCAGAGGTTCATTAAGCAACCTCTGGACCCGACAGCTTACAGACAGGCCCTGAACGGCATTCACAGGGACTCAGTCCCGAGCTTTGTAGACTCTAGACCTGTGAATGCCGTTCTAGGCATACCACCCCCGGACATAGACGAGACGAGAGCTTCATCTGCCTCGGGAGACACGCACATACACTCGCCAACTTCGCTCCGGCTACTGCAGCAGGTTGAAACTCCTACTTGAGTAGGCTGAATGAGGATGTGCCCCGCCCAGATCGGTTGGTATCTCAGTCGTTGTCGTCAAGTTCCACTAACGGCAACCCTAGGAAGCGTGCAGCTTCTGTGGGATCTGTCCACAGGGACAAGGCCGTTAGGGTTGTCGGGTTTTCCGGGCATGCGAAGAGATGGTTCGAGTCATGTGGGGTCTCTCCGCATGCCGGACATTCGTTCGGCACATCCTCATTCAGCCTACTCAAGTAGGAGTTTAACCTGCTGCAGTAGCCGGAGCGAAGTTGAGCGAGTGTAGTGCGTATCTCCCGAGGCAGATGAAGCTCTGTCTCGTCAATGTCCGGGGGTGGTATGTCATAATCGTCATCGCTGCAGAAAAGTTCGATATTGCCAGGGACATATTTTGGCATCGTTTCTTCCTCAACCATGTTGTTGAGCGGTATTATAGCAATATCTATTGACAATGGTCCTTAGTTGCTTACAATGGCGTTTATTCCACTTGAAAGACTAGTGTATTTTCTTCTATAAAATTATTGCCTTTTGTGGTGGTTCGAAATCCATTCCAGTAAAAATTAATTCAACAAAGTTTTTTCATACATATTTTCCCATTGTACTCAAGCAGGTACACCTGTTTTCACTGCACTGATTTTACAACTTAAAACTTTTTAGGGAAAACAAAGTCTCATCACCAATGCAAAATTCGAAATAAACTCTAAAAAAACCAAAAATTTTTAAAAAGCCTCTACCAAACAGATTGCCATAGCAAAACTAACTTTTTTTCTGCTTCAAATTATGAAATGCGTTACTACGCCACCTTAGTCCANCTGCACTGATTTTACAACTTAAAACTTTTTAGGGAAAACAAAGTCTCATCACCAATGCAAAATTCGAAATAAACTCTAAAAAAACCAAAAATTTTTAAAAAGCCTCTACCAAACAGATTGCCATAGCAAAACTAACTTTTTTTCTGCTTCAAATTATGAAATGCGTTACTACGCCACCTTAGTCCAACTTTCATTTCGAAAAAATTTAAAATTATACAAAATTTAAAAAACTTTAGTAAAAAAAATTGCATGGTTTTTCCGTACTCATGCGAGTACAATGGTAATAAATGGGTTAAAGTCACCTACTACCATACGGTTTTTACCTCTGAGGAGCGCACCTATGTCAGAGTGATATCCTGCCGGGCAGCAGGTGACAGGGGGTATATAAACGTTGAATATTTCGAGCTCAACATCGCCTGACCGGATAGGAATGCCCTGACATTCTAGGGTGGTATCCCTGCGGTCGATGTCTGCTTCGATAAGACGATACTGCACGGTGTGGCGCGTGATGAACGCTAAGCCACCACCATTATCTCGCTCGCGATCTCGACGGTGCACGTTATACCCGGCACAATTCAAAAATGTTGAATTTCTGAGCAACTTCGTCTCTTGGACCGCAGCTATCAGTATACCATGCCTTCCCATAAATACGGTTATCACCTCGATCTTGCTCTGAAGCCCGTTGCAGTTAAATTGAAGGAGTTTCATGTGGTTCGGGAGACGTGTGGTGATGCGCGGTGTGAGAGATGTGTGTGGTCGTGTCGCCATTGGCTGTGTTCGCTGCTGAGGTGGCTGCCGTCCTGTGGTGGTGGCGGGAGGCGTCGCAGTTGAGGTCTGCGACCGAGCAGCGCAACACGGTCCCTCGAAGTTCCTCGTCCAATCTCGCGTNATCACCAATGCAAAATTCGAAATAAACTCTAAAAAAACAAAAAAATTTTAAAAAGCCTCTACCAAACAGATTGCCATAGCAAAACTATTTTTTTTTCTGCTTCNTTTAAAATTATACAAAATTTAAAAAACTTTAGTAAAAAAAATTGCATGGTTTTTCCGTACTCATGCGAGTACAATGGTAATAAATGGGTTAAAGTCACCTACTACCATACGGTTTTTACCTCTGAGGAGCGCACCTATGTCAGAGTGATATCCTGCCGGGCAGCAGGTGACAGGGGGTATATAAACGTTGAATATTTCGAGCTCAACATCGCCTGACCGGATAGGAATGCCCTGACATTCTAGGGTGGTATCCCTGCGGTCGATGTCTGCTTCGATAAGACGATACTGCACGGTGTGGCGCGTGATGAACGCTAAGCCACCACCATTATCTCGCTCGCGATCTCGACGGTGCACGTTATACCCGGCACAATTCAAAAATGTTGAATTTCTGAGCAACTTCGTCTCTTGGACCGCAGCTATCAGTATACCATGCCTTCCCATAAATACGGTTATCACCTCGATCTTGCTCTGAAGCCCGTTGCAGTTAAATTGAAGGAGTTTCATGTGGTTCGGGAGACGTGTGGTGATGCGCGGTGTGAGAGATGTGTGTGGTCGTGTCGCCATTGGCTGTGTTCGCTGCTGAGGTGGCTGCCGTCCTGTGGTGGTGGCGGGAGGCGTCGCAGTTGAGGTCTGCGACCGAGCAGCGCAACACGGTCCCTCGAAGTTCCTCGTCCAATCTCGCGTNTACTGCACGGTGTGGCGCGTGATGAACGCTAAGCCACCACCATTATCTCGCTCGCGATCTCGACGGTGCACGTTATACCCGGCACAATTCAAAAATGTTGAATTTCTGAGCAACTTCGTCTCTTGGACCGCAGCTATCAGTATACCATGCCTTCCCATAAATACGGTTATCACCTCGATCTTGCTCTGAAGCCCGTTGCAGTTAAATTGAAGGAGTTTCATGTGGTTCGGGAGACGTGTGGTGATGCGCGGTGTGAGAGATGTGTGTGGTCGTGTCGCCATTGGCTGTGTTCGCTGCTGAGGTGGCTGCCGTCCTGTGGTGGTGGCGGGAGGCGTCGCAGTTGAGGTCTGCGACCGAGCAGCGCAACACGGTCCCTCGAAGTTCCTCGTCCAATCTCGCGTGGTACGCAGACCTGAGCATGCCCTAAAGTGGCACCATCCAAGGCAGGTGTTGCACTTGACTGATGTCACATTACGGAATATCCTGGTCTGACATACCGTGCAGATTGTAGGAGGAACCAGTAGTTGGCGGCGGCGTGTGGGTAGTGGTGCGGTTATGTGTATTCTGTGGTCTGTCGTAGTTGTGGTATGTTCTGTGATGTTATTATGTTGTTGTGCTGTGGTGACTGTGTGAGGCTGCTCAGGTGGACTGAGGTTAGCCGTGGAGGCTGCTCTGTTTGAGCAGCAGGGGGCTACGTACGACGTGGTCCTCTGCCGATGTGTCCGTAGTCCTGAGCAGACTCTAAGGTGACTCCACCCCTCGCAAGCATTGCACTTGACTGAGCTGGAGCTGTGGTGTAGTCGTCTCTGGCATACACAGCAGGTGTAGGTTTCTGGCCCTGGGTTTGACTCGATGCCAGCCCTGAGTAGAAGAAAACGTAGCGAATGTAGCCCTATGGACGAACAACTTCTGAGATACTTCGCCGACCTAAACGGGGTTAGATCGCCGAAACAACAGCCCTTGGTCGGGTAAAACCCGAGTCATTCCGGTACGTAGAACCGGCTGTCGTGGGAATGTGTTATAGAGTTGTGTATACTCGAATTGAATAGTTTTAAAGCTCATCTGGATTCTAATAACCCCCTAATACCAGTGTTAGATCAAATCTATATACATATACTCAAATGCAATGTAGTTAAAATATATTAAGGAACCATCATAAAATTAGGACTATTTCTGGATTTTTAACTTTTTGATATTTTCTTCCCCAACTTTGACTATCTCGGGTGAAAAAAAAATGTACTGAGCTATAACTTTACATTACATAAAAAAATTGCTCATTTAATAAAGATTTCAGAAAGGTGCCACACTTACTGTTTTGAATAGAAAAAAAAA
>NW_016157126.1:740189-745471 GCF_001687245.7 Rhagoletis zephyria | reverse complement strand
CCACCCCTCGCAAGCATTGCACTTGACTGAGCTGGAGCTGTGGTGTAGTCGTCTCTGGCATACACAGCAGGTGTAGGTTTCTGGCCCTGGGTTTGACTCGATGCCAGCCCTGAGTAGAAGAAAACGTAGCGAATGTAGCCCTATGGACGAACAACTTCTGAGATACTTCGCCGACCTAAACGGGGTTAGATCGCCGAAACAACAGCCCTTGGTCGGGTAAAACCCGAGTCATTCCGGTACGTAGAACCGGCTGTCGTGGGAATGTGTTATAGAGTTGTGTATACTCGAATTGAATAGTTTTAAAGCTCATCTGGATTCTAATAACCCCCTAATACCAGTGTTAGATCAAATCTATATACATATACTCAAATGCAATGTAGTTAAAATATATTAAGGAACCATCATAAAATTAGGACTATTTCTGGATTTTTAACTTTTTGATATTTTCTTCCCCAACTTTGACTATCTCGGGTGAAAAAAAAATGTACTGAGCTATACTTTACATTACATAAAAAAATTGATCATTTAATGAAAGATTTCAGAAAGGTGCCACACTTACTGTTTTGAATAGAAAAAAAAGTTATAGCCGCTTTTTTGGGTAAAGGACTGAGACATGCTAGAATGTATTTAATAGATTTAAATTGAATTTGCTCTTGTTACCGTCAAATGACATGCTAAATAGTACAAAGGTACATTATTACCTGCTCCTGACATTATTTTGTGTTACTTACCGGAATTCGGACTAGAGTCTATAACAAGGGCTATATCTATCAATATTTTTTGTGAAGCATGGATTCACGTGAAATAAAATATACATGAGTCGTTTGAAGAGAAATTTATTCATTTATTGATAAAATATGCTCAAATTGGCGACCTTCTACTCTAATACAAGCTCGGCACCTTTTAAGAAAAGACGCTTTTAGAGATCTTAAACTCAATTGGGCTATCTCAGCAGCAGCTCCATTTATTTGTTCCCGCAAATGCTCTTCGTTTTGAATTGTTTTTGAATAAATTTTGTCCTTAAGACAGCCCCAGTAGAAGATCTAATGGATTCAGGTCTGCCGATCGAGCGGGCCAGGTGATTGGCCCGTATCGTCCAATCTATCGGCGAGGATAAGTTTCGTCCAAATGAGGTCTTACTTCACGCCCGTAGTGAGCAGGGCACCCGTCATTTTGCAGCCATAGTCTTCGCCGCAGGTTTAAGGGTACATCTTCCAAAAGAGTTGGAAGCCGTTCCTGAAGGAACTCTAAATAACTGTGAGAGTTGAGCGTTGGCGGCAGTTCCACAGGTCCCAATATCTGACAATTAAAAATACCGCACCATAAATTTATTTTGTACCGGTACTGCGAACGATCTTCTCTCATTTCGTGAGGATTGTATATCTGCCAACTGTGAAGGTTATGTAAATTAAAATAACCATCACGTTTGCATGATGATTCATCGCTCCAAATTATTTTATTAAAAAAGTTGGGGTCTGATTCATGCATTCGCAACATTTCACGGCAAAATCTAACCGTCGACAGGTAATCTCTTTCTTGTAGAGCCTGAACACGTTGAATGTGGTTGTGAACTCTAGTTTTTGGTATTCCCTTCCGTCTTTCCATCATTCTCACCGAAGTCGATGAACCTAGTTCCACTTCCTCTAACACAACTTCAACATGTACCTTAAAAAAGTGAAAAATGATAGTTTACAAGCAAGCAAACAAGAAATGTGTAAAAATCACTTGCCTTCATATATTTCTGTATGGGTCTGGGCGAATACTTCACGACCCGGATGTCGACGATTGGGGTATCGCTCTGCATAGAGTCTTTGAGCAGCTCTGGCATTACAGCAAGCTTCACCGTAAATTAGGTGAATATCCGCATATTCATGCGACGTATACTGCGTGTTCTCTGTCATAGTATTAATAACACAATGTTCGAAGGGTCCAATTTCACAAAATCCACTTTCACTAATTCCGGTAAGTAACATAAAATAATGTCAAGAGCAAGTAATTATGTACCTTTGTACTATTTAGCATGTCATTTGACGGTAACAAGAGCAAATTCAATTTAAATCTATTAAATACATTCTAGCGTGTCTCAGTCCTTTACCCACAAAAGCGGCTATAACTTTTTTTTTTCTATTCAAAGCAGTAAGTGTGGCACCTTTCTGAAATCTTTATTAAATGAGCAATTTTTTTATGTAATGTAAAGTTATAGCTCAGTACATTTTTTTTTTCACCCGAGATAGTCAAAGTTGGGGAAGAAAATATCAAAAAGTTAAAAATCCAGAAATAGTCCTAATTTTATGATGGTTCCTTAATATATTTTAACTACATTGCATTTGAGTATGGAGAGGCAACTATCTGGAAGTATTTTACATAAAAAATTTACTAAGTATTGCCCGGTTTGTAGTTGTAGTTAAAGAAAACACATGAAAACGCACGATTTTTTTTTAATTCGAAAAAATTTAAATATTTCAAAAACGGTGGCACTTTTACCTGACAATTTTTTGTTTATCAGGGAGTAATGTTAATTAAAATACAAAAAACAGTCTTTAAGTAGCACTATTTTTACTTAATAATGTTTTTACTTGGGTATTAAAGCCAAATTTAGTGGATGAGAGGTCGAGGTCCAAAGAAACAAAGAGCTTATTCAATTCGACGAGAGTTCTATTAACCGGGGCATTGAAACTATATAGTCTTGCTGGTGAGAACATAAAACACCTCATAATGACGCAACATTCTATAAGGAACACTGAGCGAAGTTGGGCTATTGTTCTAGTCTCCCGAGGCAGATGGAGCTCCGTCGCGTCAATGTCCTGTTCTGACTCTCCTGTTGATACGGCTGCGCTTAACATCGAACGCTTCGGTTCTAACACTGCTACTTCGAATAAGAATAGCTCTGTTGCTGCGTATACATTCAGCAAAGATAATGTTGCTGGTAACGCTGTATCGCATAGCTCTGTGTCAGCTAATACACCTGTTAATATGGCTGTACATAACATCGCAGGAATTGGATCTAACATTAACTCTATTGCATTAGGGTTTACCAACATTCGTCCACCTGCTGAAAAATCTATGCCTAGAGTAACTACAACTGATCATTCACATCCACCTCCTACTCCTCATAACAATGAGGGGACAAAGGTTCATAATAGAAAAGGCAAAAGTAGAAGCGGCGTATGTTTAGTTGGCTCAAATGGGAATAACGATCTGAAGGTTGCGGATCAGTTGAAGTGTCTTCACCTATCGTCTTTTATGCCATCGGTCGAATCTAGTGACATTGTGGACTATGTTGTGAGACACTCTGGGATTGATAAACAACTTTTAGCCTGCTATAAACTCGTTAAGAAAGATGCACATACTGACTCGTTGGGTTAACTTTAAATTGGGTGTAAGTGATAAAGTTTACGGCAAGCTTCTCTTACCTGAGATCTGGCCTGCTAATGTCACCGTGCCCCCTTTTCGGGTTTTTCAACGGAAAAGAGGTCAGTCAGCGCAAACTTAACAGTGGAGAAATCTATTAATCCATCTTTTAATTCGTTGAAAATTTACTTTCACAACGTATCTGGTATGAGAACTAAAGCGGATCTGGTTCGCAGGCTAAGCTCGCATTTAGAATATGATATATTTGTCATAATTGAAAGCTGGCTAAATTCCATTTTTTTTTTATTCGGAATTTTTCGACGCAAACCTCTACAATGTCATTCGAAAAGATAGAGATGCCGTCAGAACTGGTTGTGTTAGAGGGGGTGGAGTTTTAATTGCTGTTAAGCGCAAATATATCTCAACGTTAGTTCAACTTCAAAATATGGACTCTATCCTCGACCAGCTATGCGTTAATGTGCGGAGTTCTTCTGATCAAATTTTCATATGTGCTTCATATATTCCACCGAATAGTAACGATGCGATATATTCATCTCATGTTGATAACGTAATTTCTCTAAGTTCTAAATTCGCAGATCATCATTTATGTGTTCTCGGATATTTTAATTTAAGCAATATTAGTTGGCGTTATTTAAAAATTCCTTTTCTTTAACTCCAGTAAATGTTTCTAATGATTGTGAACTTTATGTTACTGATAGCTTTTTAAGTATTGGACTATTACAAATTAACGGTTATTTTAATAAGCTTAATCGTCTTTTAGATTTAATCTTTTTAAGCAATAATCTGAACTACCAATTGTCTGAATGTAGTTCCCCAATTTCTACAGGGAATGTGTATCACATTCCAATAGTAATAGGTATACAATTTTATGAATGTTTTATAGTTCCACCTGATAGCTGCCGCCCAATGTTTAATTATAACCAATGTAATTTTAATCATTTGGATTCACTATTGGCGGGGTATGACTGGTCGGGCTTGCTTACTAGCCTGGATACCACTAAAGCATTTAGCTTCTTAAAATCATGCGTATATGATGCGTGCGTAGATCTTATTCCTATCCGCCAAAGGAAAGTTTAAAAATTGCCTTGGTACACCAAAAGATTAAAATACCTCAAGAACTTGAAGAATAAATTTCACAAGAAACTCAAATCTACTAAGATGCAATATTACTATAACCGATACCAGTATTACTTAAGAAAATTCAATGATCTCAACTGCCACAATTATAAAAAATACATTAATAATTATGAAGCTAACATTAAAAGCAACCCGACTGCTTTCTGGAGCTATATTAAATATAAAAAAGCAAATTCAAATATTCCATCCTCGGTTTTTACAATGAAAAGCAAGCGGAGTCTCCGGAGGAAGCTGCGAACCTCTTCGCTGAGTTTTTTCGCTCCAATTTTATTGTGGATTCTGATACTTTTATTGATAGTAGTTCCATCTCTGACTCAGCTTTTGCTTTTGGTTCGCTCACTGTATCTATTGAAGACGTTAGCAAGGGCATCGAATCCTTAAAAAAAATCAAAAAAAAAAATGTATGTCGACGGTCTTTTAGCTTTTCTTTTTTAACGATGTCCTTCACTTATTGAACCTTTAACATTAATTTTCAATAAGTCATTATCATCCGGTGAGTTTATTGTTGACTGGAAAAGGGCCTCCATAACACCAATTTTCAAAAGCGGGAATAAAAATAACGTCGCCAATTATAGACCGGTTTCGAAATTGTCCACAGTATCCAAAATTTTTGAGTGCATCTATAAAGAGAAATTGTTATTTGCTACTAGTAGTCTCAATATTTTACGTGTGTCAAGTTAGCACTACACTTTTCGAATTTGGAAAAGTTAACTACGGCATTAATTGTAGTGTTTTTGTTGTAAATTTGTTGTGGAAAGAAAAAATTTGTAGCT
>NW_016157126.1:730689-738646 GCF_001687245.7 Rhagoletis zephyria | reverse complement strand
AGAGCTACAAATTTTTTCTTTCCACAACAAATTTACAACAAAAACACTACAATTAATGCCGTAGTTAACTTTTCCAATTTCGAAAAGTGTAGTGCTAACTTGACACACGTCAATATTTTATGTAAGAATTCCAAAATACAATTATATCAAATTTGCTCCTTTGCATAGAGCTCTATCTGAGCTAAAAGAGGTTCCTGATCTGGAGCTCTCCCAGCCTTTTAGAACTGTGCGTAGCCAATTATTAGATTATTTTTAAATACTAACTAAGCAACATTGTCCTATAGTCAGTAAGAATTTTTTTGTTCGTTTGACTAAATAAATAAAAACTGAATTCGAAATTTTCTAAAATTCTGGGTGAAAATTTTTAAATTTTTTCTAATTCCGAATTTTATATTAACGGAAAATTTTGTTACCAAATAATAACACCACTTCTTGTAACCGCAATTTAAGCACCTTGGTAACTATTTAATCTATCCAGCAATTCAGCTATGAAGGTTTTTATAAATTCTGGTTTTGCATACTTCACGGGGCAATATTTTGTTACCTGCTTATAAGTTGGTAACAAAATTTACCAGTGCGCAGAATGCGAAAAGGGTTTAAAAATGACCACGAACTATATTTTTTGGAATTTTTCCCAATTTTATACTAACGAAAATTTTTTTACCAAATAATAACACCACTTCTTGTAACCGCAATTTAAGTATCTTGGTAACAATTTAATCTATCCAGCAATTCAGCTATGAAGGGTAGTATAAATTCTGGTGTTGCTTACTTCACGGGGCAATATTTTGTTGCCTGAAAAAGATGGTAATAAAATTTACCAGTGCGCAGAATGCGAAAAGGGTTTAAAAATTACCGGGAACTTTATTTACCGGTAACAAAAATTTTTTTAACAACGCAGAATAGGCCTGTACCGGTTACAAAATTTATGTTACCAGCGCAGAATAGACCTGTAAGTGTAAAACTTTGGGTTGCTTTGGTTGTTGTCGTTGTTTTTATAGTGGCGTCGTCAGGCTCAACCAACCCAATAAGGCAGAGGCCACGCAATAAGCGGCCAAGCGGCGAGCGCCTGAGAGGAGAGCGGCTTAAAATAAAAACATATGAAATACTATTGAAGTGAGTACAGTGGTGACTCGTTGCGATAAGATCATTTCTAACCGTCAGCTTAACTAATTAGTTTCCAACAGCTATCAAAAAAAAAATTGCGTATCATACTGTGAAACCAACAAACAAGCAAGAATATTAACATACATAAAAACTAAACCACCAAAAACAAACACTACGTGCAGACGTGGTGCGCTATTAACTAGTGAACAAATAAGACCAAAAAGGAAGGAGAAAAACCCAAGTGTAGTGAGAATTTACAAAGTTTCGGCTCCACTAACATTGAACAACATGAACGACCCACCTAATATAGCAAAAACTTCAACCTTTATTGCAATGGGACAAAACCACAAAACCAAAATTTTTAAGCTTAGGACCAATATATCTTATGACCAGAACCAACAACATTAATACACTCTCCAACGTTTCCCCCTTTTTACTTAAAAAGGCTATCGACATTACGTGCAGTGGTGAGGTTGAAGAATGTAAGAAAACTCGTAAGGGAGGTGTCTTAATAAAAACAACAAATCATGTTCAATCAAATAAATTCATAACACTAACACAAAACACAACACGAAATTACAATTCAAATTACTCAATTTACTGTAACGCCCTCCGGGGCAACCCACAAGACGAAATTTTGGATGAACTTAAATCGCAAAATGTGTGCCAAGTTGAAAAAATCCTTAAAAAAGATAACAATAACTTGATAGAGACTGGACTAGTGATCTTAACATTCGATTCAACTACATTACCAGAAGATATTCGTATTGGCTATGAAAAAATCAATATCCGACCACGTATACCGCGACCACTCAGATGCAACAATTGCTTTTACTATGGACATATCTCTAAATTCTGTAAAAATAACAAAACATGCGCTTTCTGTGCAAAAGACCATTTAAGTTCAGAAAGTAAAGAAGAGTGTAGAAACACTAAACTGTGCATCGACTGCACTAAATCCAAAATTACTCCACACGACCACGCAGCTATTGACAAGAATTGTCCAATATTTATTAAACAGCAAGAGGTGCAAGCAATAAAAACAACACTCAAAGTTCATAAGAAGACTGTCTTCACCATTTATAAAGAACGCCACCAACACGATCATACTACATACCTTTCTGTTATTACCACCCAGCCACCGATTGTAGCTAATAGCCAATCTCAACCAACAATCGTATTACCACCGTTTTCACCGCGACCAGCTCAACTCCGCTCACCCATCAGCACTAAAAATCAACACGGACGGCCAGTCGCCACTTACAGCGATGTTGTAATTGACTCGACTCTGAACCAAATTCAACTACACCAACACGTGATTTAGCTTCGAAAGTCATTTCCAACACCAAACTCAAAATTTTCCCGACAAATACCTCAAAACGCCTCATATCTCAGTTAAAAAGTAAAAAAAAAAGCCAAGTACAAAAACTAATGTCAAACAGCCTGGCAAAGCAACAACTAATTACGAAAGCGAAGAAGCTATGGACAATTTTTAAGCTTTCTGAGCTGATCCAAAAGAAAATATTTTGCCCATTTCTTACGACTATTATTTATCATTAACACTCATATCTATTATCAATCAACTTATACAACCCAACTACAAATTATAATTGACCTATACTTTGACTTACATTTACGTATACAGCAACAATACATCAAAAGTTACGATCTTTTATCTACAACCTAAGATATGAAACTTGAGATACTACAATGGCTATGTTAACAATTATAATGAGCTATTGTTGTTAATAAAGAAACATAACTTAAAGGTAATGGCCCTACATGAAACGCATATCCAACCCAATTCACCCATTCTTATCCCAATTAACTTCCCCATTTATACCCTCAACACCTAGCAACGCTTTTGGAGGGGTTGCCATACTGATTCACAATTATATCCAGCACGAACCAATAACCTATCGGAGCAAAAATATGCTCACAAAAACAGTTAAATGTAATATCCGCTTACATATCACCCAACAAAAACTTCAATTCAACAAATTTGCAAAGTTTTCTAGCCTGATAATGGCCGATTTCAATAGCAGGCATCCCCATTGGGGATCTGTTTACACCAATCGCAGAGGTAGAACCCTAGCCGACTTCATCTCTCAATCTAATTCCATTATTCTTAACGACAATTCCGCAACTCATCTTAGCACACACAATTCTCTTACGCACATCGACATCTCAATTTGTTCCCCCACTATAGCTGTCAGCTGCAGTTGGGCTATACAGGACGACTTATGTGGAAGCGACCACTTCCCCATAGTTATATCACTTTTCCAAGCTCAGCAACCTAGCTCCCAAGTCCAAAAATCCCGATTTATTACTAAAACAGCCTATTGGGAGTCATTTAAGCAACACTCAAATAAAAACAACTGTAACCGCCCGGTAGCAGATAATATAAATAAAGAGGCCGCAAATATCAATAAAATTATGGCCCTTATTATGATTCCCAACTTTCAAGATAGTTGAGTTGTAAGTTGTAAATTGGTTTTGTGGGACACAACTCAACTCAACTTTGAAAACGTAGTTGTCTGTTAGTTGTCTAGCACTAGCATCCTCGGGCTCATCGGTAACACATAATTCGAAGCTAATTTCAATTTTTTTGCTTTTCATTATTTTAATATCATTAAAATAACATAATATTATGAAAATAACAAAATTTATATCGAATTTCTGACGTTTTCAATGGCTACAGTCAACTGAAAACAGTTGTGAACGGCAATAGCAATAAATAGCTGAGTTGTATACGAGTTAAGTTGTCTCAGACACCATAATAGGGGCCTATACTTCAAGCCGGACATGCTTCCATCGCCCAATCTAACCCGAATAATTACACCCACAATGTCCCATGGTGGAATCCAAAGCTACAAGAGCTTCATATTGAAAAAAATAAGCGCTGGAATTCCTTCAAATGAAACATTAACCAAGGCAACGTGATGAGGTACACAAGAGCTAATGCGATTTTTAAAAGGGAACTCAAACAATCCAAAAGAAAATCATTGGAAGAATTTACCTCTGAAATCAATCCCAGCACTCCAACAGAAAAAAATTGGGCTAATATAAAACGACTTATGGGTTATAAAACAAAACATGGAATTCATTGCCCGAAGAGTCTCAACGCACCCTTTTTAAACATTACAGATCGTAAACAAATTGCAGATGAATTTGGCTTGCATTGGTCCAGCTCATCTAATGATAGTAACTTCCCGCTGTTATTTCAAGAGAAAAAGTTTATATCTCTCAACATGGCGTTTCCACAAACCTCCGACGCCAAAGCATTGGAAATGGAAAGAGATATAAATCTATCTACTCGAACTTAAATCCGCTCTGCAAAACCTCAAAGGTAAAACACCTGGTTACGACCGAATAACGTATTCTCGCTCTGGTTGTTGAGGGAGCTTAGAAATGTAAAAGTTAAACAGTAGTGCGAAAGGACACCACCCTGACAGGTGTCGACCACTCAGATAATTCGCCGAACACCGTTTGAGTCCCTGTGAGAGAGAGGAGGCCTCTATGTCTTCTGGTGGCGTGGAGTGACTGACTGTGTCAAACACCTTCGACAGGTCCAACGCTACTAGAATGGTTCTCGCATAGGGGCTGCTTTGGTTAACGCCACGAGTTATCTGGGTGTTTATGGCGTTAAGTGCTGTTGTTGTACTGTGCACTTGACGGAAACCATGTTGATGCCTCTCTGGGGTCAGGTGGTTTGTAGAGTGCGGAAGTAGAAAGGCCCCTAGTGTCTTCGCTACCGGGGAAAGGAGAGTAATCGGACGATAGGACTCTCGTTTGTCCCATAGGATAGGACTCATTCCCACGACAGCCGGTTCTACGTACCGGAATGACTCGGGTTTTACCCGACCAAGGGCTGTTGTTTCGGCGATCTAACCCCGTTTAGGTCGGTGACATCCCTCAAACGTTGCTCGATTCTAGGGCTACATCTGATCCGTACCCTTCTGCTCAGGGCTGGTATAGGGTCTAACCCAGGGCCAGAAATTTACACCTGCTGCGTATGCCAGAGACGACTGCATACAAACTCCACCTCGGTCAGGTGCAATGCCTGTGACGGGTGGAGTCACCTCCGTAACTGCTCATGCCTACGTACGCACCGGCAATGGACCACGTCGTTCGTGGCCCCATGCTGTGCGAACCGGACCGCCTCCACGACAAACCACCACCCGCCCGAGCAGCACACAATCAACACACCCACACCCCCACCCAGCACAACAATAGGCACACAAACAAACACAATAGCACCCACACACCGCCGCCGGCAACTACTAGTCCCTCCTACAATCTGCTGTTTGTCAGTCCAGAATATACCGTAACGTGACATCAGTCAAGTGCAACTCCTGCCTCGGCTGGTGCCACTTTAGGGCATGCTCAGGACTTCGCAACACGCGAGATTGGACGAGTGACTATGTGGGCCCCTGCTGTGCTGCCCAGTCGCATCCCTCCCCCGCGACGCCGCCAATCACCACCACAAGGCAGCACCCCCTTTTGCAGCACGTACAGCAGGGAGCCTGCAGGCAACACAACTCTTTAACACCACACACCACAAGCGGTCTCCCAAGGCACACAAAGGTGCTACAATTTAACTGTAACGGACTCCAGAGCAAGATCGAGGAGATAACTGGCTTTATGGGAAGGCATGGAATATTAATAGCTGAGGTCCAAGAGACGAAGTTGCACGGCACTCAAGCCTGTTAAATGATCGTAGGGCAATACATCTGGCTGAGCAGATAGAGGCTGACTTCAAAAACGTATCAATACAATGCTTGTGGAAACTGTTATACTGCGGGGGTTTATTAAACAACCTCTGGACCCGTCAACCTACCGACAGGCCCTGAACGGCATTCACAGGGAATCAGTCTCGAGTTATGTAGACTCCCGCCCTGTGAATCCGTTCTAGGCACACAACCACCGGACGTGGACGGGACAGAACTTTGTCTGCCTCGGGAGATCCGCACTACAATAGTCCAACTTCGCTCTGGCTATTGCAGCAGGCTAAACTCTTACCTGAGCAGAATCAATGAGGATGTGCCCAACCAATGCCCGGCATGTGGAGAGTCGCCACATGACTCCCGGCACCTCTTCACATGCCCTGAGAACCCCACTCAGCTGACGCCCCTGTCCCTATGGGCAGACCCCGTTTTAGTCGCACATTTCCTGGGCCTCCCCCTAGCTGAAATGGACGACAACTTTGACAGCTGAACCGACCCGAGCGGGGCTTAGTAGCCGCTACAACAACAACTACTATCCTTTGTTTGCTGGTTTCCCCGGTTTAAACAGTGGAACTACTCTGTCCATTTTCCAAATGTCTGGAATGATGAGAGTGGCCATCGACAGGTTGAGGACCTTGGTTTAATAATCTACTCCCGCAGGACCCAAATTTTCAAGCACATGCTTAAAAATTCCATCGTGTCCAATGGCTTTGGACGCTTTCGCCTTCCCGATGGCCACCCTGTTTGTTTACTGGTTTCCCCCATTTAAACAGTGGAACAACTCTCCCCATTTTCCAAATGTCTGGAATGATGAGAGTGGCCATCGACAGGTTGAGGATCTTGGTTTAATAATCTACTCCCGCAGAACCCAAATTTTCCAGCATACGCTTGAAAATTCCATCGTGTCCAATGGCTTTGGACGCTTTCGCCTTCCCGATGGCCACCCTCACTTCGCCTTCGGTAAAAACAAGGGGTGCACTAGGTGCTGTCAGTTTGTACAGTCACTCGACGCTTGGCTTTGTCCGCCGGAGGATACAGTGTAAATTGTCGGCTAAAATAGCTCGCGCATCGCTCCGGATCCGCGAGTCGTGGTCGACGAAAGAGATTTCGACTCTGTCGTCACGATTCGTCGGATTGGACAGTGACCTCACAGTTGACCAAAGCTTGCTCACACCAGAGGCACTAGTGGCCGATTCTCCGCGTTGAGATCCCTGATACGGGGATTTCTGGGATCGGCCTGACGAAGGTTGTCACGCTCATCGGCTATGACAGCCGCTTCAGCTGGAAACTGGTAATCGACGACCCTAAAAAATAGTCATTTCCGTGGGCTACGTGCACACATTAAAGGAACGCATCACAATTACTCGATAATACTTCAACAGCACGAAACTCTACAGCCTTACACCCCTATTGCGAATGTCGACTGGCAGTAGATAAACGACTATTAAGCGATTATCGATTATCGATGCTATTACGAGTGTCGCTTAGTCGCTCAATTAGCGACTGTGAATACTTTTTAATCGCTCATCCTTCTATTGCTGGTTTTTAGTCGTTGGAGTTTGCGTTTATAAAATTTACATAAGAAAGTGGTACTATAATGGATAAAAAGTAAGTCAATTGAACTGGAAGTTGCAAAAAGTTGTGAAATATACATATGCATGTATGTGTCTGAATTACAGATCAAAAATTATAAGCAACAAAAGGCATCTTGCGCGGTTGGTCGTGCTGATGCAGGAGAATGAAGACATAGGCAAAGGAATTTCCGGAAAGAGTAGGGTAGGAAGCTCCGCTTCTATTGGAAAAGATACATATACAATATTACTTGTGCATATAACTCCGGCTACGCCATCCACAGTGTTTTTGCGCAGAACCAACATCAAAAGTTTATACAACAAGTAAGAAAGTCTAAGTTCGGGCGGAGCCGAACATTAAATACCCGGCGCAAGTATTAAATATATGTTTTCCTCCTTTCCGAAAGCTACCGCTACATGATAAGCCGGGGTGTATACATTTTAAGTAAATTAGCGTCCTTAAATTTCGAAATATTGAAATTTCAAGCATTTCTGAAATTTACCGTTATATGAAAAGCGGCCTCAATTTTAGTCCGATTTCAACAATTTTCA
>NW_016157126.1:721044-729482 GCF_001687245.7 Rhagoletis zephyria | reverse complement strand
AAAACTGGATAAATCATTTATTGACTAGTGCTCGGAAATTTGAAATCTTTATTTTAAATTAAAGTTGAATTCTTTCAATACACTTGTTATGTTGTTATGTTAAAGTTTTTAAACTCGGGTCACGCGTTTGGACACAAAAACCCAACATCATTGTACAAAAAACTTAACCGTACTGTATTTCTTAAACTTCCATAAAGTTTATTAATGAGGAAAACAGCTTTTCCTGCAAATCATGTAAAGCCTAAAAACCGTGAAGCATCGGGAACGCAACTTCTATTCATAAAACTTACACATGTACATACACCTTCCAAATCCAAGGGATCCGACGAATCTCGCAATTCCCTCCTTGCTTTAGCCAACTCTACTAATTTATTAGCTTCCGCATCATCTTCCTCATCACTAAACCATATTTCAACTGTGTCCATTTTTTAAATTTTATAATAAAAGCAATTATTTTAAAAATGATGTAAATAAAACACTCAAGAAACAAATGTAAACAAACAAACAAACAGCTGTTTACAATTCTGTCAACCATTCACAATAGTACAAATTTTTATCGATCAAGTTATACAATAGCAAAATAAAAGATGATCGACTCGATCGACAAATTTCTATTCTACTGCCAGTCGACACTCGCAATAGGGGCCTTAAGTAAATACGGTGCATACGTAACGTAACAGAAAATTGTAGTATATGCAACTAAAAAAACGTTAAAACTTGCGAATCCCCATAGTTACATTTAGCTATGTAATCGTGTATGCAATGGTGAACTCTACTTTATACATTGACTTATTCTTAAGCGCTATGAACTACTTTTGATGAAACTAGTGTTATTTCATACAATACTTTCCGTACTAATGTATTTTTCCTTTATTACAGCTCAAATTGCGTGCCGATTTTGACTTGCAGCTTTATCAAAATACCTGCTCTTGCAAACAAACCTTATTTACGTATATAAATCTTAAACTTTTGCGAAAAATGACAGATTCAATGAAGTTTGGCCCAGAATGGCTGCGTAACCTGTCGACGGATAACACTAGTTTGTTATCCAGTGGTGGTGGTAACTCTGGAGGCGGCACGTCATTATCCAACAGTGGAAGCATTGTGGGTGCCTCATCTGCTTCAAATAACGGTGGAAATGGTGGTGGTCAACATTCATTTGGAATATCATCAAATGTGTCGACGTCGGCGATAACCCAATTTTCGTATGCTTTGGCACCTCGAAATAACTTTCCAGAATTCCGTTACGGTCGTGAAGAAATGCTTTCGTTGTTCGACAAAAACTATAACATGCCTGAAATATTACCAACGTTTAAAAAAATTTTCGTCGAGAAAGTTCAATTGCCACTCGCTCTCACGCCAAGCACAGACGAGGAATTGCTGTCCCAAGTACCACCGGCTCCAACAGTAAGTACTTCGTTAAGTTATTTGTATCCCTAAAGATACTCCCTAACCCTGAATGCATAACCCTCTAATGCATAAGTCCGCCTTAAGGCGGACTTTGATAAAACTGCGATATCCGTAACATTTTTGAATATTTGAACACTACTAAAATTTTATCTTAGTAGGCGGTGTTCGTTCTTTTCAAAAATGTACTCGCCGCTTCGACTGTACATATAACTTTGTAACAAAAACAAGTTGATATCGAAACTTCGATGAAAGTGGTCAGAAAATTCGGTGGGGTGCAATAACACCATACGCAATAACGCCATATGGTCTTAATTTCATTTTGTTTATTCAAATTTGTGCAAATGAGTAATAAAGCCATATTCTGAAATGACACTCTCAAGGCGAATTAATAAGGCGGTGTTACCGGCGAATCTGAATTTTTTGACGTAGAGAACATTACGTCCAAATGATGTGTTTGTTGTAATTCATTATTAAATTCGCCTTGGACACCCTCTTGAATCAAAAATACATACCTGTTCAATATTCAATGTTGATTTATATGTAAACTGTTGTTGAAATTCTAATTAATATTTTTTGTTCCATTCTGAATAAGGTTTTTTGTTCGATTCTGTTAACGTGAAATATGTGTGTGTGTACAGGCTCTCACCAGTTGTCGATACTGAATTAAATTGCGGCAAAAGTGAAAAATATTTGAATTATTGAATATGATTTAAATTGATACAAATTATTACTAATAAAATGAAATAAATAATTATTTAATATTTCCGGATTTATTGGATATTGGAAAATAAATATATGTACTTAGGTAAGTTTTAATTTTGCGAGTCCATAACCTGGCGGGTGCACATTTGCTGGCTTCCCACATCGCGCCGCGCCCGGTCGCGCCGCGATCAGGACCCCCGCGTCTCGCTGCACTGCACTCGCGAGTAAGCCAGCGCAGTGACTCAAGGTAAAAGCGGACTTGTGCAGTACAGTGAAATATTCATTATAGCGTTTCTTAAGTTTTGAATTTTTGCGTTTTAGTTTTGTAAAGTTGTTTCAAGTGCATTTGCCTATGAATGAGTTGGAATATTAAAATAATTATTTATAAATTTCTTAGCCATAGCAATCTATCAAAAATTTTTCGAAATATCGTCGACGTCATTCGAAGATATAACAAAATTTATAGAAGCGGTGCCCTCTGATGACGAAAGTACCTATAACCAGAAAGAAGGTGATTTCGACAGCGATGAAAGCGTCGTAGACGAGACAGCCGGCTTTACGTACCGAAATGATCCGGGTTTTACCCGATCAATGGTTGCTGTTTCGGCCATCTAACCCTCTTTGGCGAAATTTCTCAAACATTGTTCGTCCATATCTACTCCGCACTCTTCTGCTCTGGGCTGCCATCGAGCCAAACACTTGGCCAGGTCTCAGCACTCATAGCCAATAAACCGCGTCGTACATGGCCCTATGCTGGTGAAACCGAGCTGCCTCTCCGGCACACCAGAGTCCGCCTGAGCAACTCCGCACAAACGCGGCCACTCCGCACCACAATACAACAATAGACCACACCACAGACACAACGGCATGAAGTATTAATAGCAGCGGTCCAAGAGACGAAGCTGCACAGCAATTTAACACTCTTTGGCATCCAAGCCTGTCAAATGAATGGTGACGAACCCACCAGTATTATGGGCAGCTGATAAACAGGGGGTCTGATAAACAGCATAACGTGGCAACCTTTGCTGATTCTACCATCAGACCAACTGATGTTCACGTAGGTGAGAGTAAGTTTCGCAGGGTTGTCACTGCTGCTGCAGCCCGCTTCATTCCACCTGGATGTATTTCGGACCCCCGTCCATTAATAACACGAACGGCAATAGCGCAAAATTTGCTTTATTTCACTTTTAAATATTATTTTAATTTATTTCACTTTTAAATAATTTTTTTATTATTTATTTTATTTATTTGCTTTATTTCATTTTCAAATGGAACCAAAAATCGGATTATTGATTGATTTAGATCAGGTCTTCAGTCGTGTAAATGTGCTGCTAAATTGGCTATCAGTCCGTTTTTGGCCCATAATATAATCGGTATGCACCAACAATCTACATAAAAATCTACAAAAGCACACTGAGTTGCCCGCACATTGCTTCTATTTTCTTTTTTTTTGGGGGTTTTGGGTTGTGTCGGCAAAGCGGAGCGCTACATAAGCCAGGTTATTCCTCTAGATTGCGGAACGTTGTTGTTGTTGTTGTAGCGGTTGATATCTCAGTCGTTGTCGTCAAGTTCCACTAACGGCAGCCCTAGGAAGCGTGCGGCCCACAAGGACAAAGCCGTTAGGGTTGTCGGGTTTTCCGGGCATGCGAAGCGATGTTTCGAGTCATGTGGGGTCTCTCCGCATGCCGGACACTCATTTAGCACATCCTCATTCAATCTACTCAGGTAGGAGTTTAACCTGCTGCAGTAGCCAGAGCGGAGTTGGGCTATTGTCGTTCGTGTCTCCCGAGGCAGATGAAGCTCCGTCTCGTCTATGTCCGGTGGTGGTATGCCTAGAACGGCATTCACAGGTCTAGAGTACACAACTCGAGACTGACTCCCTGTGAATGCCGTTGAGGGCCAGTCGGTAAGCTGACGGGTCCAGAGGTTGCTTGATGAACCTCTCGACTTCGTCCGTCGGTTCATATAGATGCCTCCTGACGTGCCTAGGCGAGGACTCCTCTGCAAGCAGCTGTCTGTTTGGGTGGCCACTTCTGTGGCTCCCGATCAGGAACTGCTTGCAGAGCATTATGTTGGGCTCCTTTATGGGGAGTATTTGTGCCTCGTTGTGGGGGTGATGTTCGGGTGACATCAGGAGGCATCCTGTCGCTATCCTGAGTGCGGTGTTCCGTACAGTCTGTAACTTCGTCTACTGCGTCCTACTAGTCCCCGGCGACCACACTGGTGCTGCGTAGTTTAAAACCGGCCGGCCTATTGCCTTGTATGTTGTCAGCAAGGTTTCTTTGTCTTTGCCCCAAGTACTGCCGGCTAGCGACTTGAGGACCTTGTTGCGGCTCTGTACTTTATTGACAATAGCGGTTGCGTCTGCAGAGAAGGAGAGCAGGCTGTCGAATGTTACTCCGAGTATTTTAGGATTATTCACCGTCGGAATTGGTGCATCATCGCCGTGAATTCCTAGCGGTAGCCTGACCTCCTTCGTCCAGGTTGTGAACATGGTCGCGGAGGATTTCGTAGGGGAGAGGGCTAGACACTTTGCAGTGAAGAAGCGAGAAAGTTCGGAGAGATACCCGTTTACTTTCGAACACAGGTCATCAATTCCATTCCCAGTCGCCATGATCGAGCAATCGTCGGCATAAGAGACAATCGAGACTCCCTCTGGTGGTTGAGGGAGCTTTGAAATGTAAAAGTTAAACAGTAGCGGGGAAAGGACACCACCCTGTGGAACGCCCTGTTTTATTTTTCTAGGTTTACTCGATTTGTCTCTAAACATTACCGACGAGTGTCGACCATTCAGATAATTGCCGACCACCGTTTGAGCCTCTGTGGGAGAGAGGAAGCCTATATCTTCTAGTAGCGTGGAATGGCAGACGGTGTCAAACGCCTTCGACAAGTCCAACACAACTAGAATCGTTCTCTCACAGGGACGGTTTCGGTTAAGGCCACGAGTTATATGAGTGTTTATGGCGTTAAGTGCTGTTGTTGTACTGTGCACTGTACGGAAACCATGCTGATGCTTCGTTGGGGTCAAGTGGTTTGTGAAATACGGGAGCAGCAGGGCCTCGAGTGTCTTCGCTACCGGGGAAAGGAGTGTTATCGGCGATAAGAATATCCTATGTTGGCAGGTTTCCCCGGTTTGAGCAGTGGGACCACTCTCCCCACCTTCCAGATGGGACCTCCGTTAGGTACGCTACCCCCGCAGGACCCAAATTTTTCAGCATCAGCATGCATATTCCGTCGGGACCCACGGCTTTGAAGGCTTTCGCCTTCCCGATGGCCACCTGAACTTTACCGCAAGTGAAAGTAAGGGGGGCACAGGTTGTTGGCAGTTTGTGCAGCCTTCTGGTCACTCGACGCTTGGCTTTGTCCACCGGAGGATGCAGTATGAACTGCCGGCTAAAGTAGCTCGCGCATCGCTCTGGGTCCGACGAGGCATGGTCCCCGGAAGAAATTTCGACTCTGTCGTCGTGCTTCGTCGGGTTGGAGAGTGACCTCACGGTTGACCAAAGCTTACTCACACCAGAGGTGAAGTTACAGGTCTTCAGATGCTCTTCCCACTTCTTCCGCTTATGTACGTTTAGTTGCCGAATCTCCGCGTTGAGATCTCTGAAGCGGGGATCTCCGGGATCGGCCTGACGAAGGCCATCACGCTCATCGGCTAGAACAGCCGCTTCGGCAGGGAAGTTTGGACGTGGGTCCGTTATACATCCTGCCGGTATGAAGCGAGCTGCTGCAGCGCAGTGACAGCCCTGCGGAACTTACGTTCACCGAGATGGACGTCGGTTGGTGTGGGAAGCGCAGTTAAGGCGTTTTCAGCAAACTCCGCGTAACCTTTCCAATCAGCTTTAGAGAAGTTAATATAGGTCCGGTGTTTAGCGGAGGCAAAGTCGGTTGGTTTATCTATCGAGATGACTATGGGTAGATGGTCTGATGCTAAAGTCAGCATAGGTCGCCATGTTATGCTGTTTATCAGACCAGCGCTGACTATGGTGATGTCTGGCGAGCTGCTGCAGTTACCCATAATCCTGGTGGGTGCGTCGTCGTTCATTGTGCAGAATGTCGAATCGTCTATCTGCTCAGCCAAGTCTGTTCCCCTACGATCGTTTGACANTATCGTCTATCTGCTCAGCCAAGTCTGTACCCCTACGATCGTCTGACAGGCTTGAGTGCCAAAGATCGTGGTGCGCACCTTTGAGGGGGCCACGTACGACGTGGTCCACTGCCGATGTGTCCGTAGTCCTGAGCAGACTCTAAGGTGTCTCCACCCCTCGCAGGCATTACACTTGACTGAGGTGGAATTGTGGTGTATTCGTCTCTGGCATACACAGCAGGTGTAGATTGCTGGGTTTGACTCCATGCGAGCCCTGAGTAGAAGAATACGTAGCGAATGTAGCCCTATGGACGAGCAACTTCTGAGATACTTCGCCGACCTAAACGGGGTTAGATCGACGAAACAACAACCCTTGGTCGGGTAAAACCTGAGTCATTCCGGTACGTAGAACCGGCTGTCGTGGGAATGACGTATTTTTCACTGCTTCTTAAGTTTGCCTTGCTGTCCTGGGTTTGTATTTTCCTTTCAAAGTTTTTAAACGAAGGCGCATCCGTGCAAGTTTCGTATATGTAAGTGCATTTGTTATTGGTGCTTGACTGTTCGCAGTTTTTCTGCTAGTATGATGAGTGTTGGTGTGTCCGAAATGACAGCAAAACTGTCTAGAGGTGTGTACGAAGTTAGTATTTCGTGTTTAGGCAGCCATCAGAGCTGGGCGATAAGGATTACATGGGTAATCGATTGCATCTAGGAGTACGATTATTTTAATCGCAATCTCAAAATTATTAAATAAGGATTTTGGTAATCGTTCATCGAAGGCATCTTAGATTACGATTGCAGTAATCGTAATTTAGGCTGCGTTTCACCAGACTCATTTAAGTGAAAATTACTTTAATTTTCGAATTTTTGGTTTCATCAATCAGTTCTAATTTGTTTTTAATTTTGATTTAAGTGACCTTTGCTCTTCACTTAAATAAAAACTAAATCAGAATAACCACACTCACAGATGTTACACGTTTAATCAGCTGATCAATATATACACACCACAATTTTGTGTATCTGCTACTTACTTGTATACCAGCCCTGCTTTTACAACACAGCTTACCAAAGCTTTCAAAATCTCTCAGTACAAATGAAAGCTTTCGCTGGCAAAGTCGGTTTTACAACCACTTTTTACTCACTTAAATAAAGAGCTTATTGAAACTTAAAATAATTTAAATGAGAATAAAATTAATTTCCGCTTAAATGAGTTTGGAGAAACGCAGCCTTAGACTTTTTTAAAATTACAATTACTGTAATCGTAATCTAAGTTCGTTCGATGAATGATTACAATAACTTTAAATTTATAATCAGCCTCATTGCGTAAGTCGTAAATTAGGCTGAATTGTACGACTCGACAACATTAGCATTGTCTACTGTCGTGCTGAAATAAGTAAACGACGAAAATTGTCGAAAATCATGCAGTGCTGCCAAGTTCTTCCGTTTTAACACACTAGTCGAGTGGAAATTTTAGGCAATGACGCTAAATTTTCGATACGATTCGACTCTCGAAAAACGACTTGCATTCGGCACGACTCTCGCAATGATGCTGAATTTTTCTAATTAGAATTTTTTAGGCAATGTTAAACGAAGTAATTCTATAAATTTTTGAAATATAAATGCGCGCATAAGGATAATATGTATTTATCTAAATCCTTATAACAGAAAGTACAGGATTTCAATTAAAGTAATCGTTCCTCGAACGAACTTGGATTACGATTACAGTAATCGTAATTTTAACTTTTTTAAAATAACGATTACTGTAATCGTAATCTAAGTTCGTTCGATGAAGGATTACTGTAATCGTAATCTTGTTTTTTTATCTTGTTGGGATTACTGCAATCCTAATCGTTTAGTAATCGTAATCTTTATCTCCCCGCTCTGGCAGTCATTAGGTAGCGTTTCCAGGTTGTATTTGTTTAGGCTGATGGGCTAGGTTTTCTCGCGGGTCTTTGGAAAAGGATACACACCATCTATTTTTCGATTTGAAAGCCGCTTTCGACAGCACGAAGAGAAGTTGCCTTTATGCCGCGATGTCTGAATTTGGTATCCCCGCGAAACTAATACGGCTGTGTAAAATGACGTTGAGCAATACCACCAGCTCCGTCAGAATAGGGAAGGACCTCTCCGAGCCGTTTGATACCAAACGAGGTTTCAGACAAGGGGACTCCCCTCCATGTGATTTCTTTAATCTGATGTTGAAGAAGATAATAAGAGCCGCAGAACTGAACCGCTCAGGCAC
>NW_016157126.1:718757-720944 GCF_001687245.7 Rhagoletis zephyria | reverse complement strand
TTATCGGTAAAAACAAGGGCTACGTCTGTTCTGCCTTTTCGGGATTGGAGAGCGAAGCAAAGCGAATGGGTCTGGTGGGGAACGAGGACAAAACGAAATATCTCCTGTCATCACACAAACAGTCAGAGCATACGTGTCTTGGCACCCACGTCACTGNCGACGGTATCGATATTATCGGTAAAAACAAGGGCTACGTCTGTTCTGCCTTTTCGGGATTGGAGAGCGAAGCAAAGCGAATGGGTCTGGTGGGGAACGAGGACAAAACGAAATATCTCCTGTCATCACACAAACAGTCAGAGCATACGTGTCTTGGCACCCACGTCACTGTTGACAGCTACAAGTTTGAAAAAGTAGACGACTTCGTTTATTTGGGAACCAGCATTAACACCAATAATAATGTCAGCCTTGAAATCCAACGGAGAATCACTCTTGCCAACAAGTGCTACTTTGGGCTGAGTAGGCAATTGAGAAGTAAAGTCCTCTCTCGTCGTACAAAGATCACACTCTATAAGTCACTCATCATGCCTGTGCTGGTGTATGGCGCGGAAGCATGGACAATGAAAGCATCTGATGAGGCGGCTCTTGGAGTTTTCGAGAGAAAGATTCTGCGAAAGATTTACGGACCTTTACGCGTTGGTGATGGCGAATATCGCAGACGATTTAACGATGAGCTGTATGAGCTTTACAACGATATAGACATAGTGCAGCGAATTAAAATTCAGCGGCTCCACTGGCTCTGCGTTGGAAAGACCAGGTGGAGAAGAACTTGGCTTCACTTGGCATTTCCAATTGGCGTCAGTGAGCACAGAAGAGAAATGACTGGCGTGCTGTTTTGGACTCGGCCAAAATCGCTTAGGCGGTTACAGCGCCAATAAAGAAGAAGTTGGGCTAGGTTGTTGGAATTTTTGTTTGCATCAAAACTTTCTCTGATGCCTTTGAGTCTTTCACAATGTAAAATCAAATGGGTGTAGTTGCTAATCTGACCACATAGGCATGCGTTTGTGTTTATTGCTTTAATTTAGAATAAATATGATTTATTATACGTATACCCTGTATACAGTTTTATTTTCATAAAACATCTAACAGTGTTTACAATAATTTTTCCACAAATAAACTTAATAGAATGAAGCTGAAAAAACTTTTAGTAATCATTTGAAGTCTTTCCAAAAGAGGTTATTTATATTTCACTAGAAAAAAATGTAATGGTTTTTAATAATGGGAACGAGCAAAATTATTAAAAATTCGAATGCACTAAAATTTTTTCATTAGCATTCGTTTGGATAATTTAATTAAAACAAATTTCAACAGCATTATATTTTTTAGAAGTGATACATTGAAATTTTTTACATTAACGTTATTGCTTTAAATGCCATTAATGCATTTTCACAACCCTGATACATAGTTTCAATACTATCTTACACACCTAATGCTAGTAAATGGGTTTCTTTAATGTAATATATTATCAGTCTTCTAAATACAGCAATGTTTCTTTAATTTTTCCTTTTTGGTTGTTGTTGCTTCCGACAGGGTGGGTGTATGATGTATTATGGACCGAATTTCCGTCATCCCTTGTCAAATTTGGTTTGGAGACAAACCGGTTTCGGCGTTGTGCCATCTTCAGTGTCATTTTTCGTTCTGCATAATTTTTTTTGGTTGCTCGTATTTATACTCCTTGTTAACTACCTCTTTCTTTTATTAGGTACGTCTTTTTAGTTTTGCAGTGTTTGCGGTACTCAATAGGTAGATGAATTGTTTTGGCTCGTTTTTGACGGCAGGTAGAAGTCCGTGATTTTTACCCCCTTTGTTTTTGCAGTCGGTGTATTCCCTTCCATATCTGTCCTTAATATTTTCTTGTTGTCATTCTTCTTCTTGTACAGTAGTTTTAGAGGTTCAAACAGTACGTCCGATGCAGTATTTATTTGCTCATTTATTATTTGTCCTTTGAAGGTCTTCTGTTTATATATTTCCATATTTTCTAATATATTCAATCTTTGTCCTTTATGTTGTACACGGAGAAGTTCTGTTGTTTGTCCAATCTTCATTGGTGTGCATTTATTTTTGATCATGTGATTCGCGAAGTTCGATTCTATTGCAGCCTCTGGTTTTCGTTTTTTCTTATTATAATCCCTTATGTGTTCTCGATACCTTGTTCTTATATTTCGCCCTGTTTGTCCTATGTAACTGTGT
>NW_016157126.1:704826-710383 GCF_001687245.7 Rhagoletis zephyria | reverse complement strand
AAAAATCAATTTTAATTCTTTATAGTACTCGGATGGAACATGAGATGCTTTTTCACGTGGTGAAAAGCAGAAAATCCTAACTTGCTTAGAAGTGTACTAAAAATGTAGAGAAAGAAGAGTAAAAATACGACAAAATATAATTTATTGGTAATGAACAAAATACATTGAATTATAAGCTATAAAGACATGATTATACACTAGAAAAACGTATTATGGGCCAAAAATAATAATGCTGAGTAGTTTATGTATTTTTCTTTGTTGTCGTTTTCCTTGAGATCTTTTTACGTGTTGATCGTGAGGAAGATGGACCTGGTTCCTCGTCTTCATCATCATCGCTCTCTTCATAGTTTTCATCATCGTTTTTAACCGACTTCCAAAAAAGGAGGAGGTTATCAGTTCGTCGGAATATTTTTTTTTTATTTTTTTATTTTTTATGTATGTTACCGCATAACTTTGGACCACGTCAACCGATTTCGATAATTCGGAAAGGTAGTGTCTCAGAGGTGGTCCCATACTAATCTGGTTAAGATCCGATCAGCGGATCATGAGATATATATATATATATTTTTTTCATATGAGAGTTGAAGTCGGTTTTTTTTCTAGCTAAAAATTACTAGTCATCATCCTTTTCATGGAAATATTGTCCGTATACGGCACTGAACTCCTCATCAACACTCATGTTTCATTTCATGCGAAATGCGAAGACGATAATCAACAGAAACAGTAAACGTCACTTCTTCAGTGTTACTTTTTTAAATGTTCCACACTAGCAACTTACACGATGAACTATAATAATATTCCGACCAACAACAACACTTACTGGACCAACAACAACACTTACTGGACGTCCGGCGCGGAGAACAATTAACGAGATAATGAGAAACTGACGAAACGAGTTGCTTACTTTTAACAGCTTTTTCACAGAAAACTAGTTTTCGCACGTAAGCTCCCTTTTCGTAGACCAGGTCACAAATAGTTTATGACCTAGATACATTAAAATATTTTGTGCCTTATTAGATTTATAAAGATTATTTATGAAATCATTCTTGTTTCTTAATTCGTAGGTTGTACATCCCCTACATATACGATCTGATTCGTTAAGTACTTTGGTAAAAAATTATACTTCATCTTAAATACAAAAGTGCCGTGATTTCGCCGTTGTTACTGTGTTGTGCCTCGTTGGTTTGTTGGTGTAGCTTCTTCCCATCAAACACAGTTTCAAACGTTTGAAAAAAATTTATTTCTCAATTTGATATCAAATGCTTTTCTCAAAGGATTCTCAAATTGAAAACGAGGTTTACATTTTACATTTGAAATTCATTTGAGATTGATTTGAAGAAACGTGACAAGTGTCAAATGACGTAAAGGTGCGCAGTTAAATAAAAAATTGTAAGAATGAAATTAAATTCAATTAAAAAACACTGAATAGAAAAAAAATATTAAAAGAGCAAGCCCACAAATAGTGGATTTGATGTTTGCGCGGATTGAAGAAGCTGCAGCCCTTCAAGACGAATTTATTAGAAATTACTTTATCTTAATTGTTTCTACTGTTATGTATGAACTTCGTGAAGGAAAAATAAATATGAAATATACATTTTCTATAAAAAGTTTTATTTCCAAATTTGAGGTTCAATTGATAAATAACCTTTGAAATTGATTTGAGAGTTGACCATATTCTCAAATGGAGATCAAGCTACCCTTTTTATTGAGAAAGCTGTTACTTTCAAATCACTATCAAATCCTTTTCAAACGTTTGACATACGAGAAGGGCTTTGATTTCAAATCATTCTGAAATGTATATCAAACCTAATTGTTTGCTGAGTTGGTAGGAGTGGACGTTTGCGTAAGGCAAATTTCCCCTAAATATTTGGTCCTCACAGATTAATTCTTTGACCTTATAAGGAGCCAAAATATTGAGCTTGCTGCTTCTTTAGGTGGAAGTGACTAGCTTTCAATGTTCCTGCAATCTATCGTGTAGTTACACATGGGTTTGAACTCTTAATGTCTTTATTTTTCTTCCGTTGTTGTTGATGTTGTAGCGGCTTACTTAGCCCTACCTAGATATATAGATATGACATATAGGTTAGCACTGAGAAAAAGAGTTCTATTGTATTCTTAATTATTTACAGTACCTCATCCAATCCCAGAGTTCTTAAAAATTTCAAATGCCCTCTAGGGGTCAGCGATTGTATGAATAAAACATTTAACCAGAGCCAGATATCTCACCCGTCTTCTTGCCACCGGTGCAAGGTGACTTCTTAGTCTACATTGACCCGTCAAAATACGTGTTTATATCTTTGGGGAGGTTTATTATTACCCTGTACTAAGGCATCTGGTACCGGGATCGGGTTTATACCTTACTATAAGCACCTACCATAGGTATGTCTGCACAAGTTCATGTTACTTATCGTTCCGAAGTTATGGCTTATTAAAAATTCCACGCCTATGAAATGTACCACGCCCCTTTTTAAAACCTCATTTATGTATACCTTACTATAAGCACCTATGTACCATAGATATCTGCATACCAAGTTTCACGTTTATGTGACTTATGGTTCCGAAGTTATAGCTGATGAAAAATTCCACGCCTTTGGGATGTGCCACGCCCCCTTTTACAGACTCATTTATATATATACCTTACTAAAAGCACCTACCATAGATATGTCTGCATGCCAAATTTAAAATTCATGTGACCTATGGTTCCGAAGTTATAGCTGATTAAATACTTCACGCCTCTAGGAAGTGCCACGCCCCCTTTTCCGATTCCACCCATTTTTTCCCATGAGTATGGAATTAATTTCTCGACACCATGTTCCACAAATATTTTAAGAGATATATAACATGAAAATTTTAGTTAGTATGGGAGGTGCCATTTTTTTTTACGAAATTTGTCCGACTTGTATACAAGCTAATATTACTAAACATTTGTATATGTACAAATACTATATGTAAGTGTAAAGATGATCTCTTATTTTTTACTTTTTTGTAAAAATGACTGCGGTTGCAACATGAATGAATTTCAATTCCATAGTTTTTAGTTTATTCAGGCTGTAATTAGATTTTTAAACTGCTATAAAATAAAGACATTCATATTTCTTTGCTTAAAAACACAAATTTATTTTTGTTTCTAGTATTCGCACTAAAACAATACCACAATACTAGTTTGTTAGCATATTTTAATTATTGGTAATAACATCCCGAAATATCCCGGGATCCCGGGATTACCAATTTAAGATCCCGAAATCCCGGGATTCACAACATGGTCCAGGACTGGATGCGTTACCCTGTACCTTGTACGGTTGCAGTCTTCCAGTAAGCATTGTGCTAGGCCCGATCTCAAGAAAGCCTCAGGCCGTATGGAAGACGAGGCGCCCGTCGTTCTACCTATGTTCCCTGCCTATGTTCTATGTTCGTTCAACCCCTATGTGTCCTGGTACCCAAATAAGTCGGATGGTTTTGTGCTCCGCCAGGCTGTTAAGCTTGTCCATGCACTCAAGGATCAAGGAGGACTTTAGCTCAAATGGTATCAAGGCCTTCAGTGGCGCCTAGCTATACTCAATATTTGGATTTTTTCACTACGATAATTCCTTCGTGGGTTAATCTTTGCACACATTCTATTAGACCTCCGCCTGAAAGATGCTCGGATATGCTCTCATGGGCACCGGGAGCACCAGTCTTGGTCTGTAGATGCCTGCACCAATACCGTTGCAGCGTGCTAGCCTGTATACGTCCTTTCATAAATGTACTCCAAGGTGCCTTACTGCAAATCTCTACCTTGAGTTTTCTCTCAAAGACTACTGATTTGGGCGTATCATCTCTGGAAAGCAAAGCTAATAAAATTTGGGAGCCCAGCTTCTAACTGTTCCTCGATGGTAAGGTTTTGTCTCTGCCAAAGTTTGATATTGTGAAGTTTAGTAAAATACGCTTCGCTGCCTGTTATACGGTAAAATAAGCGGCTCAACCCCATGATGCATACACATGAAGCTTGATAAGAGATTGCATTACCGTAGATAAGGTAGTTCTCGAGACGTAACTATCGTGTTAAACATTCATCTCCAGATCTAAGGACTGCAGCCCCAAGTCTTGCCTGCCAGACCTAGGTAACCCCTAACTTGTTCAAAGTCAAAGACTGTAACTAATAAGTGAATATAAAATGAAATATTTATGGTAACTTAATTACAAATTTTATATTTTTATTTCGAAAAAAAGTATTTAAATGACTATACTTTTTCGATAATTTTTGTATACATAAAACTAGGGATGCAAACGATATATCGATATCGATGATTTTTTGGTCGATATTGATATGTTTATCGCGATGTTTTGAGAACATCGACGATATTTTTTTCGATACTACGATATTTATATTTGAACGAATTTTTTAAGTGTAAAACAATGTATAATAAGTTCCTACATTTTTAACGCTTAAAAGGATTTAGCAACCCAAGATCTGCCTATTTGTGTTTTATTAAAGTCTACGTATTTTTGTTTTCCTTTAAGTATTTATCTACGCAATGAACAAACTCGTTTATTTAAAATTATTTTATTTTAACCTTTAAAGAATAGAGAGTGATACTCCAAAGGAATATATCGTTACCTAAAGATGACAAGGAGTCATGTCCATGTATGTGTATGTATATGTGTATACTAGACAGATTACATAAAAAGGTAACATGTTAATAATCGGCGATGCCGATGCGGCGAGTACACGCTACTTAACTGTAAATTTAGCATCGCAGAATCGCCGCATCGTTGCCATCGCAAAGATAGTAACATGTTAGTAACACTCCTTTTTTTGTGAAACGTTGAGAGAGTAAGCAGAAAGAGTCCAAACTTTGGATTACGTACATATACAAAGCGAGAGCGTTCGTCAGCTGTGCTGGTCACTGTTCGGACTACTCAAATCAGACTTAGGAGTAAGTCACTCTTAAAATCGGGGAAAACTAAATTCCACATCGCATTCATACGTATCAAAAAATTTCCGAATTTTCCAAGTGCAAGTAATTAGAAAACTTCACTAATAAACCCTTTAACTGGAAAAGCGTCAAGAACTCTCTCTTGAAACCTTAGCTGAGTTGCATGAAATTGGAGATCATTTTAAGAATAATTTTTTACGTACTACTTATGCCAGTATGTAGTAAGAAGAGCAAAATTAAAATTAAATATATAAATCAAATAAAATTAAAAAAAAATAAATAAAATAAAATACAAAATAATATTTTTTTTGGCAATCGCTCCAACTGAGGATCGAACCTGGCACCCACAGACTTGTAGCACGGAACTCTCACTACTCGGCTACCACGGACGCGAAACTCGCTGGCTTTGTTTGCTTACTTGTACAAAAGACAACAGCTGACCGTTTCTACCAGTGTTGTCATCGAAAATTTCCCTGATCAGAGTTCTTCTTCTTTTTTGGCGCTGTAACCGCCTAAGCGATTTTGGCCGAGTTCAGCAAAGCACGCCAGTCGTTTCTCCTCTGTGCCAACTGACGCCAATTGGAAACGCCAAGTGAAGCCAAGTCCTTCTCCACCTGATCTTTCCATCGCAGTGGGGGCCT